>NW_028270167.1:104306868-104606868 GCF_037043375.1 Chiloscyllium plagiosum | reverse complement strand
CTCCTGGGTCTCTGTGTTGACCAACTCAGTTGCAGATGTGATCCATTGTCTCTCTGCCCTTGTTATTTAAATGTTCTGGGCGTGGAAGTCATTGACATCTATCATGTTTACAAACTCAGTTTCCTTCCTGAGACTCCATCCCATCCCAGGCCAATATATTTTGTTAACATTCATTTGTGGAACTTGAGTGTTGCTGGCTGGCCAGCATTGATAGACCATCTCTATTTGTGCTTTAGAAGGTGAGGGTGAGCTGCCTTCTTGACTCGCTGCAGTCCACTTGCTGTTGGTTGACCCACAATGCCAGTAGCGAGGGAATACCAAGATTATGACCTAACGACTGTGAAGGAACAGCAGGCGTTGTTTGAAACAAACCAATCACTACTTTGATGATCCCTTTGGCCATGAGCTGATTCCTAACACTATGAGGAATCTGAGGAGGTAGGGGAAGCACTAAATGAGTTTTTTGCTTCTGTCTTTACGAAAGAAAGGAACTTTGTAGTGAATGAAACCTTTGAAGAGCAGGTGTGCATGCTGGGATTGATAGAGATAGAGGAAGCTGATGTGCTGAAAATTTTGTCAAACATTAAGATTGACAAGTCGCCAGGCCCGGACCACATTTGTCCTCAGCTGCTTTGGGAAACGAGAAATCCATTTGCTTCACCACTTGCGAAGATCTTTGCATTCTCGTTCTCCACTGGAGTCGTACCTGAGGACTGGAGAGAGGCAAATGTAATTCATCTCTTCAAGAAAGGTAATAGGGAAATGCCCGGCAATTACAGACCAGTAAGTCTCAGGTCTGCCGTATGCAAAGTGTTAGAAAGGATTCTGAGGGATCGGATTTATGACCATCTGGAAGAACATGACTTGAATAAATGCAGTCAACACGGCTATGTGAGGGGCAGGTCATGCCTCACAAAACTTATCGTGTTCTTTAAGGATGTGACGAGAAAAGTTGATGAGGGTCGAGCTGTGGATGTGGTGTATATAACTTCAGCAAGGCGTTTGATAAGGTTCCCCGTGGTAGGCTCATTCAGAAGGTCAGGAGGAATAGGATACAGGGGAACTTAGATGTCTGGATACAGAATTGGCTGGCCAGCAGAAGACAGCGAGTGATAGTAGAAGGAAAATATTTTGCCTGGGAGTCAGTGGTGAGAGGTGTTCCACAGGTCTCTGTCCTTGGGCCTCTACACTTCGACATTTTTATTAATGACTTGGATGAGGGGATTGAAGGATGGGTCAGCAGGTTTGCAGACGACACAAAGGTTGGAAGTGTCGTTGACAGTATAGAGGGCTGTTGTAGGCTGCAGCGGGAAATTAACAGGATGCAGTGATCGGCTGAGAGGTGGCAGATGGAGTTCAACCTGGATAAATGCGAAGTGATGCATTTTGGAAGGTCGAATTTGAAAGCTGAGTACAGGATTAAGGATAGGATTCTTGGCAGTGTGGAGGAACAGAGGGATCTTGGGGTGCAGGTACATAGATCCCTTAAAATGGCCACCCAAGTGGACAGGGTTGTTAAGAAATCATATGGTGTTTTGGCTTTCATTAACAGGGGGATTGAGTTTAAGAGTCATAGAACATAGAACATAGAAGAATACAGCGCAGTACAGGCCCTTCGGACCTCGATGTTGCGCCGATCCAAGCCCACCTAACCGACACTAGCCCATTATCCTCCATAAGCCTATCCAATGCCCGCTTAAATGCCCATAATGAGGGAGAGTCCACCACTGCTACTGGCAGGGCATTCCATGAACTCACGACTCGCTGAGTAAAGAACCTACCCCTAACATCTGTCCTATACCTACCCCCCCCCCCCCTAATTTAAAGCTATGCCCCCTTGTAATAGCTGACTCCATACGTGGAAAAAGATTCTCACTGTTGACCCTATCTAAACCCCTAATCATCTTATACACCTCTATCAAGTCACCCCTAAACCTTCTTTTCTCCAATGAAAACAACCCCAAGTGTCTCAGCCTTTCCTCATACGATCTTTCTACCATAACAGGCAACACCCTGGTAAACCTCCTCTGCACCCGTTCCAGTGCCTCCACATCCTTCCTATAGTATGGCGACCAAAACTGCACACAATACTCCAGATGCGGCCACACCAGAGTCTTATACAACTGCAACATGACCTCAGTACTCCGGAACTCAATTCCTCTACCAATAAAAGCCAGTACGCCATATGCCTTCTTCACCACACTATTTACCTGGGTGGCAACTTTCAAAGATTTGTGTACATGGGCACCAAGATCCCTCTGCTCATCCACACTACCAAGTATCCGACCGTTAGCCCAGTAGCCCAAGTCGTGAGATCTTGTTGCAGCTCTATAAAACTTTGGTTAGACCGCACTTGGAATACTGCGTCCAGTTCTGGTCGCCCTATTATAGAAAAGATGTGGATGCTTTGGAGAGGGTTCAGAGAAGTTTTAACAGGATGCTGCCTGGACTGGAGAGCTTATCTTATGAGGAGAGGTTGACTGAGCTTGGAATTTTTTCATTGGAGAAAAGGAGAAGGAGAGCGGTCCTAATTGAGGTATACAAAATAATGAGAGGCATAGAGAGAGTCAATAGCCAGAGACTATTTCCCAGAGCAGAAATAACTAACAAGAGGGGTCATAGTTTTAAGCTGGTTGGAGGAAGGTTTTGAGGGGATGTGAGGGGCGGGTACTTTACACAGAGAGTTACGAGAGCATGGAATGCGTTGTGGAAGCAGGGTCGTTGGGGACATTTAAGAGACAACTGGACATGCATATGGTCACGGAAATTTGATGGTACATGCATGAGGATCAGTGGTCGGCACAACAATGTGGGCTGAGGGGCCTGTTCTGTGCTGTACTGTTCTATGTTTTATGTTCTATGTTCTATGCCCTGACCATTATTACTTTTAACTATTCACTGCTCCAGAATATACTTCTCTGTCTTAACCGATCTGCTGTTTGAACCTTCAGCTGTGAAATGTAGACTTAATGATGACAACAATCTGCTGCTGAAACTCACGAGTTGAAACCTGCAGAAACCAGTCTGATTCGACTTCAGACCAAAATCCCATCCGTCTGACATTTCTGTGCACGCTGATCTAAATCGCTGTTGTGTCTGGCAATGCCTTTATTTTAATATTCTTGAGCACTTTAACTCATCTGTCCATGAATCTTCCCTCAATCTCTCTGTGTAGATTATCCAAATCCCTGTCAGTTGTTCATATTTGACCTGGTTTTGTTCAAGTGCATTTTCTCTCAAGCAATGACTTTCGTCCTCAACCACCCCAAATGCACCCCCCCCCCCCCCCCACACACACACACACCCACGCACACCACACACACACACACACACACCTCATGCTGGGCAGATAATCTAGTTTACTGAGCAATGCACTGGCATAGTCTGCGCAACTCTCCATGTTGGTCTGTCACCTTGTCCCAGTTTATGCTACTTGAAATGTTCTGTGGAGTCGATTCAGAATTTGTTGAAACAAACCATTTCAGCTGATCTGAAAATACCCTAATTTAATGTTCTCATGCTTGCAATTTTTCTCTCGAAGGGTTCAATCCACCAGTTAGTCCCACTACCCAGTCTTTTTCTTTCTATTTCCACCACACGTTCTCAGTTAATTAACTGTCTGTTTCTGTCTTTAATGTGAATCTTTCTATTCCTTTGTATCTTTCCCTGGCCTTGGTGTTTGGTTCCCGAGTGTATCGAGTGCTGGCATTGTGAAGCTCAGAAACAATGAATTGGTGTGTGTCAGGCTGTTGTTCACTTCCCAGTGTATCCCATTTGGTGCTCCATGTCGGGGGAGGGAGGTGTGTGTCAGTCTGTTGTTCGCTTCCCGGTGTGATTCATGTGGTGTTCCATGTTCAGGGGAGTGTGTGCCGTACTGTTGTTCAATTCCCGGTGTGTCCCATATGGTGCTTCATGTTCGGGAGTGGGTGGGTGTGTCAGGCTGTTGTTCACTTCCCGGTGTCCCATGTGTTGCTCCATGTTGGATAGGGGTTTCAGCAGCTTTGACTCGCTTATTTTAAAATTGATCTGTGCCTGTCCACTGAATGTCTGACTTCTGTGTTTGTCCCTTTGAGCTGATCGTGTGGTCAGTAACACAAGGAAGCCCGTTGAGTATTATTGTAAAGGACCAGGTACCTAACATTTCTGACAATGGTGTCACTTTAAAAAAGGTTATTTGCTCCTTCTCTTTAAAGAGAGATCTTAAAGGCCGAACTGCCGACTGCAAACGGCTGAAGTAAATAACTTGGGATGCTTTTAGTTTTTTTTAAATATAAATAGTGATAACAATAGTCAGTTCACACATACCAGGCTTTCCAGTTTTTCTGAGCTGTAACAATCAAGGGTGCTTGGGGTGGGAGCACGATTGCATGCTTCAGTAAATGATCCCAAGCTGCTGTTCTCTCTGACGTCTGTCTTGATGCTGTTTCCTCCTGGATTCGAGAACTGCATGCATGACTGACTGGCCTTGGGTGTGTCTTTTTGCCAATGTACGAGTTTATGGGGTGATCGTACATTGGCATTGTTCATTAGTGGAAGGTACTTCGTCTATTCTTGTCTTAAGATTTCCAGTAGTTAAGTTATTCTACGTTCCTCTCCTTTTTGTGTGTATTTTTATTAGAGTAATTAAATAAATTGTGTTTTGGTTTAAGTTGATTTGTTTGAACAGCTGCATCACATCTCGAACACATTTCATCAGATCATAAGATCATAAGACATATGAGTGGAAGTAAGGCCATTCGGCCCATTGAGTCCACTCCGCCATTCAATCATGGCTGATAGGCATTTCAAATCCACTTACCCGCATTCTCCCCGTAGCCCTTAATTCCTTGTGACATCAAAAAATTATCAATCTCTGCCTTGAAGACATTTAGCGTCCCAGCATCCACTGCACTCCACGGCAATGAATTCCACAGGCAATTTGTCTCAAGAAATGTCTCCACATTTCTGTACTGAATTGACCCCCTCTAATTCCAAGGCTGTGCCCATGGGTCCTAGTCTCCTCGCCTAACGGAAACAATTTCTTAGCGTCCACCCTTTCCAAGCCATGTATTATCTTGTAAGTTTCTATTAGATCCCCCCTTAACCTTCTTAACTCCAATGAGTACAATCCCAGGATCCTCAGCCGTTCCCCGCATGTTTGACCTACCATTCCAGGGATCAGCCATGTGAATCTCCGCTAGACACGCTCCAGTGCCAGTATGTCCTTCCTGAGGTGTGGGGCCCAGAACTGGACTCAGTACTCCAAATGGGGCCCAACAAGAGCTTTGTAAAGTTTCAGTAGCACATCGCTGCTTTTATATTCCAACCCTCTTGAGATAAATGACAACATTGCATTCGCTTTCTTAATCACGGATTCAACCTGCATGTTTACCTTTAGGGATTCCTCCGCTAGCACTCCCAACTCCCTTTGTACTTTGGCTTTATGAATTTCCTCACCGTTTAGAAAGTAGTCCATGCTTGTATTCTTTTTACCAAAGTGCAAGACCTCGCATTTGCTCACATTGAACTTCATCAGCCATTTCCTGGACCACTCTCCCAAACTGTCTAGATCCTTCTGCACCCTCCACACTTCCTCAGTGCTACCTGCCTGTCCACGTAATTTTGTAAGATCGGCAAACTTCGCTAGAATGCCCCCAGTCCCTTCATCCAGATAATTAATATATAACGTGAACAGCTGCGGCCCCAAAACTGAACCCTGTGGGACACCGCTTGTCAGCGGCTGCCAGTCCGAAAAAGAACCTCTTAGTTCAACTCTGCCTTCTCTCAGACAGCCAATCCTCACTCCATGCCAGTAGCACACGTCGAACACCGTGGGCCCTCACCATACACAGCAGCCTCCTGTGTGGCACCTTATCAAAAATCTTTCACAGCTACCTTTACTATAAGACAAAGTTGGCGTCCAGGCTGCCATATTAAAGCATTTTAAGGCAGTCTGCTCTGGTCCATAGTAAAGTGGGGACTCTTGTCCGTTTCGAATTCGATAATTCCAAATCGGGTTCAGGTTCGGAATCTATACAGTGTGGAAACAGCCATTTGGCCCAACAAATCCACACCAATCCACCGAAGAGTAACCCAACAAGAACCATTCCCCTATCCTAATATTCCATATTTACCCCTGACTAATGCACCTAACTTACACATCCCTGAACAGTATGGACAATTTACCATAGCCAATTCACCTAACCTGCACATCTTTGGGCTGTGGGAGGAAAACTGAGCACCCACGTGGGGAGGGGGAATATGTGCACAGGGAGATTGTTGGGCTCAAATGCGGCGTTTGGTAGTCGTTAGTGTCTTTTGTTCCGCGCGTTGAATTCGGTTGGTTTGAACAGTGCTTTGTGAAGTAATGGTTCTTTCTATGTCTACGCGTTCTCTGGATGTGGAAGAAGTGAAGTTCGAGATTTTGCAAAAGTTGAACAAGGCAAAGTATTTAGAATTGGCAGACAAGCTGGATTTGGGTTTGTGTTTGTCTGTGAGAAAAGGAGATAATTACAGCTATATCTTGGCATTTAAATTTTGGTGGAAACATCGGAATCTTTGGAAATGGCTGGAATGCAATTGCAGATGAGGCAGCTTGAACACGAAAGGGAATTAAAACAGTTTGAAATATGGTTTTAAGTAGAATTAAGAGAAAAGGAAAGGAAGAAGAAAGACAGAAAAAGAAAGAAGAAAAACAGGAAGAGAGAGAGTTTCAACTTCAAAAGTGATCAATTTGAGAGAAAAGTCGACTTAGCAGGGTGGAGATGAAGGTAGACGGTGGGTTGGATGAGGAGGAGTGTGAGGATGAGTAACTCTATGGTACCAAAGGCCTGATGTGTATCTGTTTCAGTACACCCAGGCATTGTCTAAATTTGATGAGAAGGATGCAGACGTCTTTTTTAGTTTCATTTCAGAAAGTGGCTAACCAGATGCAATGGCCACTCACCATGTGGATTTAGTTCAGCCAAACAAAGCTTGGAGTGAGGTATTTGCATCCCTATCGGAGGAGGTATCTGACAAGTATGAGGGGGTCAAGAAAGCCATCTGAAGTGCATATGAGCTTGTCCAGAAGCCTAATGACAGCATTTTAGGAATCTAAAAAAAGCGTCCCTGGTTAAACGTAAATTGAGTTTGAAAGAATCAAACAAAGTAATTTTGAAAGATGGATAACGGTATTAAAAACAAAGCAACCAATGACACTCTTAGAGAGATTCTTACTTGGGAGGAATTCAAAAATTCACTTTCTGCAGTCGTGAGAACTCGTGTGGAAGAGCGGAAACTTAAAACGGCAAGCTTAGAAGCTGAAATGGCTGATGATTATCAGTTGGCCCATAAATCAAAGTTTGGCTTCTGTGAGGGATGGAGAAGAATTTGCGAGATCTTAAAATATATACATGTGAAAGTAATGTTTACTGGCATAGGCCAGGAGTAGCAGGTAAAGGAGAATCAGCATTGAGCGGTACAGAAGCATGCAAATCTTGGAAGCTGAGACATGAGGAGACATGTCATTGAGAAGGACTATTGGAGAGATGAGATTTGCTCCATTATGTAATGTGTGGTTGGAGTGTCCGGTGAAACTATCAACAGGAATATTTCACAATTGTGAAGGAGGCCTTGAGCTTGGTGTTGGCATTATAACATTTCAGCATTTAACTTGAAAATAACGTGCCCAAGACAAATCTACAAACGATCATAACTCGTAAAGGTTTTTGGAGAAATTTAGGGAAACAACTTCCGGGCTATTCAGATAGAGGTTATTATTGTTGCCATTCCATTTTGAAGTTATGCAGGTGACTGAACGAGAAGCTGTACTTGCGGCCAAGTTGTCGAGACTTGGATGAAGAAATACAGAGGCGTTCTGTGGTCGGAGTAAACTGACTGAAATAGAATGGAGTTGTGAATGTTTGTCTGCTTCGTGTCAATACAATATATATGCATTGTAGTCTACTGAAACAGTAAGAATAAGGAGTGTAAAATGAAGTCACCTTTGCATATTGATTGTTCATTTTTTTTTCAAGGGGGAGTTGTGACTTCTATGATCCGGAACTTTCCAGGCAGGACTGGTGACTTATCCATCATTTCCCAGTATGTCGACATCAATGTTACCATTCCAAGATGGAGGATATGTATGGTGGATGAGGTGAATACAATGTTTTCGCCCTCAGCAGGGATCTGCCGAGTGTATCTCTGCTTTCCCAGTAATTTTCCCAATGATGTACATGACTCTGCTGGTCCCCGTGTCATTGAGGAGATGGAGTGTAACTGCAGGAAATCTTACTCCATTAATGTGAGATGCGCTCATGCACAGTACATAATGTTGGCGAATACCCACTGTCCTCGCAGCAGCCACAGCCTCTTCATTCAGACGCAGTCAGATCATTCCTTCATCATCGGTCTCCATATAGAAATAAATGAATGTATCTTAAAGGCCGTCCCCTTGCTATACGTTTCAAAACATGTCCCCACTGCCAACCAACAACATTAGGCCAATGGGAATGGCATGGAACAGATCATCAAAGAGATGGAGCAAAACCTCTCATGTCTGAACTGGTCTGAGTCAACTCCCCAATACACAGTACTACTAAGCTCGGTAATCTCTCTCCATTTCAGTAACATACACCCTTCCATTCTTCCTGTAAATAAAATGACAGGTTATATCATGTTATATTCTACTGCCTTGCTTAATAATTTAATGTCTTGCTTATCACAGAGTCATCCGCAAACGTAATTATAGTACATCTGTTCCATAATCCTGATCATTGATATAGATTGCAAATAGTTGAGGATCAAGCACTGGTCATTGTGTGACTCCACTGGTGACGTTCTGTCAAACTGATATATACGGAGTGCCTGCTTCCTGTTTGATAAGCAGTCCTTCCCCATTCCTGTGTAACACATTCGAAGGGCTAAATAAGAACAAGGAATATCAGTCAGGAATTCAGCCGCTCCAGCCTGCTCCACCACTGAATACAATCATGGCTGATCTCATCGCGGCCTCTGTCCCACTTTCCTGCCGATCTCCATCCTGAAACTCTGGTCTGTTGTTGTAGATTGCTGCACATGATAAAACATCCACTCCACATCTACACTGGCAATTATTTTTTGCGTTTTACACACCTCAATTAGATCTCCTTTCATTATTATAAACATGAGACTATAGATCTGAACTGCTCAATCTCTCTTCATAAGACAACTCCCCCCCCCCACCACCACCCCCCCCCACACCCCCCACCAACCCCGGCTCCCATCTCTGGAGTCAATCTAATGAACATCTTCTGAATTACCTCCAATGCAAATGCATCATTTCGGAAGTCAGGGCACCCAAACTGTACTCCAGTTGCAGCCTCAGTAATGTCTTGCATAACTACAGCAACAGTCCCTACCTTTCTACTCTATCGTTTTACAAATAAAACTGAAGCTACGCTTGCCTTTCCCATTACTTGATGTAGCTGCATGCAGGTTTTCTGTGAAATGCACGTGAACACATAGACGCCTCTGCACGTGAGCACTTTGAAGTTTCTCTCCATTTGGATAATAATTTGCCTTTTTATTTCGCTGGCCAAATTGAATAATCTCATAGTTATCCACTTTAATTTTCATTACCAAATGTTAGCCCATTCACCCATCCTATCCATATTCATTTTTAAACCTCTTACATCTTCATTCCGAAGTAATTTCCCACCGATGTTGGTGTCCTCTGAAAAATTGGTTATAGCATTTTCTATCCCGTCAACCGAGTAATAATATTGATGTAAAAAAGTTAAGGCATGAGTACTGAAATCTGCGGCACCCCAGAAGGTACATTTGCCAGAAGAAAATGACAGATCTATTCCATCTGACTGCATTTTGTTGGTTCACCAATCCTCATCCAAGCTAATAAATTACTCCTAAACCCATGTTGTCTGATCTTAACACTTACTCTTTGGAGAAGCATCATATCTAATCCCGTCTGAAAGAGCAGATATATTCCTTCGCACTAACCACCTTGTTTGTGACATCTTTAAATAACTCAAGCAAACAATTCAAACTCGATTTAGCCTTCGTAAAACCATGTTGACTCTGACGGATTGTGATTTAACTTTGCAAATGTCCTGAACAATGGACTCTAACAATTTGCCTTAAATTACAATAGTTTATTGTTACATTTTTTCCCTAATGTATACCATTATTACAAGTTCTTCCCTTTCGAAAACCTTCACGTTTTCTTTGGATTCCTGTTTAACGTGTGATATGGCTTGCATTAACATTATTTCGAGCACCAAGCTCGAGATCAGGTTATTTAGGAATTGTGTTGGATGATCAGAAGAGCTAATTGAAAACTTTTCAGTAGACGACCTTTTGGGAAGAGTGACCACAAATTTTTATTTGAGATTCGATTCCCCACAGTATGGAAACAGGCCCTTCGGATCAGCAAGTCCACATCAACTGTCCAAAGAGTTATCCACCCACTGATTTCCCTCTGATTAATGCACCTACCGCTATGGGCAGTTTAGTATGGCCAATTCACCTGACCTGCAAATCTTTGGACTGTGGGAGGAAACAGGAGAACTCGGAGGAAACCCACGCAGGTACGGGGAGAATGTGCAAATTCCACACAGTCGCCTGAAGCTGGAATCAAACAGGGGACCCTGTTGTTGTTAGGCAGCAATGCTAGACAATGAGCCACAGTGCTGCCTGTATTAGTTTTCTTTTATGCTGTTTGAGTATGCGACAGTTTTTGTTTTATTTGAAGTAACCGTTATAAATCTGAGTCATGAAAGCCATGAAAGTATGAGGAGAAAGTGGGGACCCCAGATGCTTGAGATCAGAGTCGAAGAATGTGGTGCTGAAAAAGCACAGCCGGTCAGCCAGCATATTAGAAGCATGAGGATCGACGTTTAGGGCAGAAGCGCTTCATCAGGAATGAGGCTTGTGGGCCAAGGGGGCTGAGGGATAAATGGGTGGGGGGTTTGGCGGGGGGACGTAGCCAGGAATGTGATAGGTAGATGGAGGAGGGGTTGAAAGTGATAGGTGATGAAGGGAGGCAGAACGCTTCATCTTCTGCATCCATTCAAACCGATGTGGTCTCCTCAACATCGGCGAGATAGGGCATCAACTTGTGGATCGTTTCAGGGACACACTCACACAGACCAACTTCACCACCTTGTGGCTGAACACTTTAACTCCCCCTACCACTCCACCAAGGACATGCAGGTCCTGGCCACCTCCATCGCCAAACCCTAACCACCTGACGCATGGAGGAAGTACGCCTCTTCATCCACCAGGGAACCCTCCAACCATAGAGGATCAATGTGGATTTCACCAGTTTCCCCATTTCCTCTCCTCCCACCTTATCCCAGTCCAAACTTCCAACTCGGCACCGCCCTCTTGAATGTTCCTGTATGTCCATCTTCCTTTCCAACTATCCACTCGACCCTCCTCTCCGACCTGTCACTTTCACAATCCCCTCCCTCCTCCCCATTTACCTATTAGATCAAAGGAAGCAGCTTAGAAAAATGCCAAGTATTGTAGTGAGCCAGTGGATTCAGAGTAATGTAGGACCCAGCAAAGGAGGACAAAGAAACAGAGGTAAAAATCAAAAAGAGAAAAAGCATGCCAACACAATAACAACGTCAAAACTGCCAAAAAGCTGCTGTCAATGTATGAAACAACAATAAAAACAAGTTCAAATATGGAACAGTGTGTGTGTGGACAGGATAATTTATTGTATAAAACAGAGACATTACAGAGAAAATAAACAGTTTCTTTGTATCTGTCTTCATGGAAGAATTATGTCCAGAAATTCTCCCAGAAATACCAAGTGACCAATGGACTTGTGTAAGTAAAGTCTAAGATCATTCATATCTGGGGTGAGGTAATATTTGAAAAGACAACTAGACTGAGTGTTGATAAATCTGACAGACCAGATTTACTTCATACAAAAATTTCAGTGGAAGCAGCAATAGTCATATTGTTTGCATTACGGATTTTCACATTATTTTCCAACACATTCCAGAAAGGCAGGTGGCCAATCGGGATAAGGGACTGTTATAAATATTATCCGCCGGTTTAAGTAAGGATGAAGATGGAGAGTGGTGAACTACAGACCATTACCTTGTCATCCGCAGTCGGGTGTCTTTTGGACTTGATTACAAAGAACATGCGACTTGGTATATAGAAGGTAAGGGGAAAACTGTGGAGCATGATAATGCCTCGATGAAAGGAAAACCAAAAGTGGCAAACCTTCATTTGGGATGGTTTGGAGATAATTCTTGTCGACATTAGCAATGAGTATCCAATGGATAACGTATAGTTGGATATTCAGAAGCACTTTGTTAAGGGCTCACATACTAATATCATAAGAAAAATTAAAGCAGAAAGTATTGTGCAGATGGAACAGTAAAAATTAGGTATACATTCATGAGAATTTAATTGGAATATAGAAGATGTCGTGCACGCGTTGTATGGCGTGTTGCTGAGACAAAACTGAGAGTATTGTGTACTATTGTGCAGACTCCATCTAAGAAAAAATATACTGACTACCGAGGAACTGCAAAAGGCATTCTCCAGATTAATCCCTAAAATTGCAAGATTGTCTGTTTGGGAAACTCAGCCTGTGAATTCAAATTTCAAATAATGAGATGTGATCGTAGTGAATCTTAGAAACTTAGGGACATACAGGGGACTGAATAAGACAGGGGCCTGGAAAACTGCAAGCAGGCGCGATTAGGGAGAATCCCATGATATTCTACACAGACAACAAGTAGCACAGAATAATCAGTGAACGGTTCGTGTCCATTAGGAACCTAGAGGGCAATCAGTGTGTGACGTTGGAGAATATTGAGAGATTGTGACATGAGAGCTTCACAACTATTTTACTAGGGAGAAGGATGAGGCAGGTACAGAATTCGAAAAGATGGATGGGGAAGCTCTTGAGCAGATTGATGTAAAATGCGAGCAGAAATCTGAGGCTTTGGCTGATAGAAAATTGGACTGATTGCCAGGTCTGAATGAATTGTATCACAGGCTGTTGTGGGAGACAGGGGAAGAAAGACCCTGACTGAAAAAAATAATTAGAATCTGACCATAGGGGAGGTGTCAGAGGACTGGAGAACAGCTAATACGATTCCACTTTACAGGAAGGATGGAAGAGATAGACCGGGAACTATAGACAAGCAAGTATTAGATCACTGTTCGGGAAACTACTGGAGAAAATTGGGAAGGAGAAAATTGAACACCAATCAGAATGACAAGGCTTGATCAGGGATAATAATCATAACTTTATCAGAGGGAAGTCACTCCTAACGAATGTGAATTACTTTGAAGAGATCGCTTAATTAGTTTTGCAGCAACGCCTTTGACAAAGCTCCACATGGGAAACTGAAAAAGCAAATAAAATCTCACGGAATCAATGATAACTTGACAAGTTACAACGATAATTGTCTCAGTGGTAGGGGTCAGAGGGTGATGGGAGAAGGCTGTTTGTGTGACTAGAGACCAGTGTTCCCTGGTGTACCACAGGTACTGTGTCCCTTATTGTTTGTGGTATTCATAAATGGTGCAGATGTGAATGAAGGAGAGTGGGTGAAGGGGGTGGGGGTTGTGATAAGTAAGTTTGTGTTTACCTGGTTGGTTGGTAGTGAGGACGAAGGTCTTATGTTATAGAAAGATACACATAGATTAGTCAGCTGGTCAGATCAATGGCAGATGGAACGTAAAGTAATAAATATGCCGTGATCTACTTTGGAAGAAGGAAACAGACAGGGGAGGACTCAATGAATGGTAGCACACAAGGAAGCTCAGAGTGTGCTTCTCCACACATCCCTGAATGTGACTGGACAGGGTAATACGTTAGTTAAGAAGTGGACCTTTGGTGTCGCCATTATTAATCGGGGCGTAGATTATAAGAGTTATACACGGCTTTGGTGAGGCCAAGACAGAGTACTTTGTGTAATTCTGGGAGCCACATTACAGCAAGGACATGATAGTACTGGAGGGTGTGCAGAGAAGATTCACCAATATGTTCCCTGGAATGGAGCATTGCAGCTATGGAGAGAGGCTGGGTAAGCTCGGGTTGTTTAGTTTGGACAGAGAGGCTGAGGGGGATGTGATTCAGAAGGACAGAATGATGAGGGGCATGGAGACGGTGGATAGACAGCAGCTGTTCATTTTAGTCACAGGGCCAAGAACAAGGGAGCCCACTTTTAAAGTGAACGGTTTGAGGTTTAGTGAGGAATACAAGATAGTTATCTTTCACCCAGAGGGTGTTGGGGTCAGGAATTTAATTCCTGAGAGGAGAGTTATCACGGGTATTCTCACAGCCATTAAAAAGTGCTTGGACGAGCAATTGGAAGTGTCATAACATTCCAGGCCTTGGGCCTGGTGTAGGTAAGTGGGACTAGTGTAGATCGTGCTGTATTTCTGACAGTACAGAATAAATACTCCTGTGAGTGTATGGTTGTGCAAGGTCAGTCATTGAGCAGCCTAAGGCAGGAATTGATGGGTTTCTGAACAGTATATTCACAAGAGTTATAAGAGTGAACTGTAATAGCTTGTCAAATTATGTCAATGTGAGAAGTATGAGAAAACAATTGCAGCTTCCTTATAGTCTGAAACCAGAGAATGGACAATGGGGAACAGGGAAATGGCAGAACTATGAAGCCACTACCTCAATTCTGTCTTCACAGAACTTTCTATCAATACTAGGAAAACGACGTCTGGTGTGGAAAATGATATAGTACATGGAACGTAGAACATAGTAAGTACATGGTTTTGGAGAAAATATTGGGAGTGACAGTAATGGTCATAGACAACACTAATATATATTTATGAATTGGAATTATGATTGAGAAGCAGACTGGGAGACAAATGAAAGAGAAGCAATGGATGTAAACATTTGTATTTTCAGAAAAAAATTCGTAAAGCTCCAAGCCCAGTTTACAAAATTAAATCTTAGTGGATTGGGGCGAATATATGGACATGTTTCTAGAATTGGACAGCTGGCGGGAAACAGTGAATAGAAATAAACAGCCTCGTCAACAACAGCCTGACATTATATGCAAGGTTCTGTGAGTATGGCCATGTCTCAGACACCCCATCAACTTCCCCAGATATCTCCTGTCTCACCAGCAGGACAGACACGGCAGAAGTGGCAGAACAGTGGGGTACAGTTGGAAGGGAATTGCTCTGGGAGTCCTCACCAGTGACTCCGTATACCATGCTGACTCCTGGCGTTAGTTTACACATGGGAACGGAAACCTCCTGCTGATTACCATGTACCAGCCTCTCTCAACTGATGAATCAGTACTCCTCCATGCTGACCAACACTTGGAGGAAGTACTGAGGGTGGCAAAAGCGCAAAACGTACTCTGGGTGAGGGTTTTTAATGTCCACCACCAAGAGTAGCTCTGCAGCAACATTACTGATTAAGCTGGTCCGGTCCTAAAGGATATAACTGCTAGACTGGGTCTACAGCAAGTGGTGAAGGAAACAACAAGAGGAAAATACCTACTTGACCACATCCTAACTAATCTGCCAGTTGCAGTAGTATCTCTCCATGACAGTACCGGTAAGAGTGACCACCGCATAATCATTGTGGAGACAAAGTCACACCTTCACATTGAGAATAACCTCCATATTTTTGCATGATACTATCATCATGCTAAACTTCAAGCAGATCTAGCAGTTTAAGTCTGGGTTTCCATAAGGTGCTGTGGGTCAGCAATAGCAGCAAAATTGCACTCCAGTGCAACCTCACGGCCTGGCATATCCCCCTCACAACAATTACCATCAATCCAGAGGATCAACCTTGGATCATTGGAGAGTGCAGGATGGCAGGAGCAGCACCGGGCATACCTGACAATGAGGTGTCAGCCTGGTGAAGCCACCAACCAGGACAACGTGTGTGCCAAACAGCATAAGCAGTAAGTGATAGATAGAGCTAAGTGATTCCCACAAGCAACGGTTCAGATCTAAGCTCTGCAGTCCTTCTACTTCTAGTTGAGAATAGTTATGGACAATTACACAAGTCATTGGAGGAGGAGACTCCACAAATATCTCCATGCTTAATGATGGAAGAGCCCAACACTTCAGTGTATAAGATAAGGCTGATGCATCCGTAACAATCTTCAGTCAGAAGTGCTGAGTGGATGATCCATCTCAGACTCCTCCAGTGGTCCTCAGCAATTCAGTTACCAGTCATCAGCCAATTTGATTCAGTCCACTTGATATCCAGTTTCAGTTGGAGACACTGGATACTCCAAAGGGTACATACCCTGACAACATTCTGGCAATAGTATCGAAAACTTGTGCTGGAGAACTTGTCACTGCCCTAACTAAGCTGTTCCAATATCGTTACAACAACGACATTTCCCCGATTACGTGGAAAATTACCCAAGTATCTCCTATACGGAAAAAAAAGAAAAAATCCAATCCGGCCAATTACCAACCCATCAGTAAAGTGATGGAAGGTGTGAGTGCTTTCAAGCAGCACCTGCTCAGTGATAACCTGGTCAATGATGCTCAGTTTGGGCTCCCCCAGGGTCACTTAGCTCCTGATCTCATTACCTTCGTTCAAACATGGACAAAAGTGCTGAATTCCAGAGGTGGGTGAGAGTGACAGCACTTTAAAACAAGGCTGCCTTTGACCAAGTGTGGCATCAAGGGGTGTTAGTAAAACTGGAACCAATGGATATCAGGGGCAAACTCCCCGCTGGTTAGAATCATACCTGATATATAGGAAGATAGTCATGGTTGATAAAGGTCAGCCAACTCAGGTCCAGGACAAGTCCATAGGAGTCCCTCGGGCAGATGCCTCAGCCCAAACATCTTCAGGGCTGCTTGATCAATGACCTTCCCTCTACTAAAAGGTCAGAAGTGGGGAATGTTCGCCAATGATTGCACAATGTTCAGCAAAATTTGTGGCTCCTCAGATACTGAAGCAGTCCATGCCCAAATACGACAAGATCTAGACAGTATCCACGCTGACAATTGGCAAGTTATATTCAGGCCACACAGATGCCAGTCCATCATGACCATCATCACTAAAACACAATCTAAAGACGGCCCCTTGGTACTCTATGCTGTTAACATCACTGAATCCACAGCGGTTCAAAAAGGCAGCTCAACACCACCTTCTCAAGGGGCAACTAGGGACAGACAATAAATGCTGGCCCAACCAGTCACATCCAGATTCAGGATTTTTTTTTTAAACTTAACAGAGGAAGGTTGCTTAGTTATCATAGTGATCTGTGCTCAGGCCCCTGGTGTTCACAATACCCATTAAACATTTGGCTGTTGAAATAAAATACAATATATCCCAACCTGCTGACAGAACTAAAGGATGTTGGATTATGAGTGGGTGAGGAGGTTGCCAAAAAGCTTCAAGGTGACCAAGACAAATGGTGTGAATGGGCAAATACGTGTCAGATGGAGAGCAATGTGGGTAGAGGTGACAGTGTGCCCTTTGGTGGAAACAATAGACTGGAAGCCTATCGTTTGAAAAGGGAGTGTTTGAAACATGTTGATCTACAAGGGGACGCATGTTCCTTTTTGTTGTTTCCTTCTGCACAGCCCTCCGAGGTCCCTGCAGCGCAGTCAGTTCTGAACCCAGAAGACAATATTGTGAATAGCATTTGCACGCTCACCGGGGTACATAGACCCACCAATTGGGCAGCTGTAACATTGCACAGGATCTGGATCTCCCTGTACATCAGTCACTGAAAGCAATATTGAAGGAAATAAAGCAGTTAGGAAGATCAATGTGCTGACCTTCATTTCAGGAGGATTTGAGTCCAGGAGTAAGGGTGTCTTACAGCAGCCGTACATGGCGTTAGTGAGATCCTATCTCGAACATTGTGCAATATTGTGTGCAGTTTTGGTCTCTGTACCTAATAAAGGGCAAACCTGACATTGACGGAGAACAGAGAAAGATGACCAGACCGATCTTTAGGATGACAGGCTTGTTGTGGGAGCAGAGTTTGGGGCGACTAGGCCTACATTCCATGGGGTTTAGGAAAATGGATGGAGATTTAAGTGAGATATATATAACTCTGACAGGGTGAGACAGATTGGAAGCAGGGATGATAATTCCCCAGGCTGTGGTGTCTAAAACAAGGGGCCACAGTATTACGTACAGACAGTTCATTGTGCATTAAGATGACAATACATGTCTGCACTCAGAGACTGGTGAACGTCGGGAATGCGCTGGAACCTGGAAGCCTACACACTGAATATAAATATGGATTTAGAGACAGTAAAGGGATGGTGGGAGAGAAGGAGAACGGTGTGGAAATAAAGTGCCAGCCATTATAATAGCGAACTCGATGGACCAAAGGGACTACTGAACTTCCTATTTTATAGCTTCCCAAGTTTATTCACGTTAACGGACATATTCATTGTGTGGGATAAGTGCATTGCAGGGATGTTTGAACATGAACAACAATGAGGAAGGCTCAATGTGTTGCATGGCCTAGTCCATTCCTGATGTTTCTGTGCAGTCTGTGGGAAAGCTCTGTAAAATGCTGTCACAAGCTCTCAGATGTTAGGAAGGAGGTCTCTGCAGGGTCGACAGGATTGTGTGTCCCGTTCCCTTTCCGTTACTGAGGCTGGGGCCGGGTGTTCTGTCCGGGTTCATCCTTTAAGACCTCGGAACAGTTTGATACAATAGGGTTTCTTGCTTGGCCGATTCAGAGACCATTGAAAAGTTTATCACATGGCTGTGTGTCTGCAGTCACGTTTAGGTCAGACCAGGAAAGGGATTCACTTCCTGAAAGTACATTGGGGAAAGAAATTGTCGTGTACAATCGACATTGGCTTCAATGGCACTTTTACTAACACCAGATTTTGCATCTTAATCCTTTGTCAATGATTTTTAACTTCCAGACCATTAGCCGGTTTGAATTAGTAATCAAGTGACATTTCCACAACAGCACCATCTCCACATGGGGACCTATCGGAAACCACACTGAGCAGTTTATTTCTGTGCTGCTTGACAGCTTCGTCAAAAAATATATCCCACCAACTTGACTGTCGTGATGGGACTGAAGGGGTGGTAAATCGTCAGATTGTAGTTATTCTCCTCTTAGCAGACTGGACATAGCTAAGTAATTTTCCAAATTGCCAGGGAGATGTCAGAGTGTCCCCAAGGACACGGCTTGTTGTGCAACACAAGTCTTCAGTCCTATTGCAGGAATGGGGTCAAAGCCCATTGCCTTTGTCGTATCGACTGTGTTCAACTGTTTCTTCATGTCACGTGCAGTGAATCGAATTGGGTGAAGACTGGCATTTGTGAATCTGTGGGCATCATGGCGAGGATGAGGTGGATCATCAACTCCACATTTCTGGCTGAGGATGGTGTAGATACCACATCTGGTCTTTTGCACTGATTTACAGGGCTGTTCGATTACTTAGGATGGGGATATTTGTGGATCCATTTCCTCCAATCATTTGTTTAATCGTTCATCACCATTTAAAACTGAATGTGGCAGGAGTGCGGAGCTTCGATCACATCTGTTGGTCAAGTGTGGTATATTTAATGCGTTAGCATCAGGTTTAGGTTCATGTGGTTCTGACCCTGACAAGTTCATCCACATTCGTTACTGAGCCAAAGATCGTGTTGATGGTAATGGCAGACTGAGGAGATTATCCCGGGAAAAATGTTACAGCTTGTGCTTGAATGCAGGTCTGCTTCTTCTGCTGCTGTGGTCTGCAGCACTACATGAATAGGCAATTTAGAGATGCAATATCTGAAATGCAATTCTGCTGCCTGTCCCTTAGTTCACAACGAGACCCATTCGCCCATCAGCCCTGTACTCAGTGACCTACTCTGGTTTCTAATGTGGAAATACTACCATTTTCATATTCTCATTCTGCTGAGGTCTCTCCCTGGGTTATGCTTCCAACCTGACACGGCAAAACCAATTAATTGATTTTAATTCAATTGTTTAATTCATCTGAATCGTTCTTCCTTGAGTAATACCATCCTCCGTGTTTAAAATGAATGTCTTTCGCTCTGTTTCTCTCCCTGAACATGATTAAGAGCTCTGTCGTATCAGTGATGCCAGCCTAATGTAATTTCAGAGCCAATGAATTCCCTGGATTCCCAATCATCTTCACCACATGGTACGTTTCCACTTTTGGTTTGATTCCGTATAGTAAGGCTGCCTTGTCCTCCCATGAGTATGTTTCATCTCCTTTGGGGTGAATTTCTGATATCCTCCGAATTTTCCTCAGACATTCCTGCCATTGCTGCTCCTTGGTCTTCCCTGCTTGATTCCCCTTCCAATTAACTCTGGCCAGCTCCTCCCGCATGTCTTTGTAGTTACATTGCTCACTGATAATCACATTCCATCGAGAAGACAGCAATAGAAATAAACCGAAAGACGGAGTTTTGAGAGAAGGCACGCGAAGAATAATTGGTAAATGTCTTAACTAGCTACAAAGAGAGAAAGAGAGAGAGAATATAGATGAGGAAATGTGAAAATGAGAAAACTAGATTATTGAAAGAGGTCGATGTACATTCCTCAATATTTTGGCAATTCCAGCGTGCTGCGGTACTTTGCACAGTGCAAATACAACAGAGCAATATGTTCAAATGCTGGGTCTGATGGCAAAACTGTTATCTCCAATAATGTGACAGACACTAGCTTTGGAAAGAACCCCGCAGACCAATATATTGAAGTCCTGGTAGAAAGGGGATTAACTGAAATACGTTGGGATACCAGAAGCAAGAACGTATAACACACATCCTGAAATGAATGAGAGATTAGAGTCGAGAATTCCAGAAAAGGAGGGAACATTGAGAGAAGGGGAACATATCACTTTAGATGAGCGTCAAATAATGTTTTAATGTTTTATAAACTTTATACATCATGTTCATCATTTTTTTTTAAAAAAACTGTGTCTCTGTTGTTCATTTAGAATGTTCGCCACATATGAAAAATGTTACTTATCTGCACACACACATTGACTAAACAGTGTATATAAAATCATTTTTCCACCATTGTAATGGTGCTGTTGTCGCGTTACCAGGATACATGGACCCCAACTGGCCACCAAAAGACACGACCCACTATCACTATGTTCCTTACATACAGAGAAAGAAGGGGACCACTTTGACTGGGGCAACACAAACACATGCTAAGACACGTCAGGACCTTCTTAGAGGAATGGGTTCTAACCAGAAGTCCATCAATTAACACATTAATTTAATCCTATCTACATTCTCTTGTTAAAAAGAAGCGGAAATGACATCACACACTTTAAAAAACGAATAGCTATAAATAGAGAGGCGGGGCATACCACCAACCCTTCAGCGAGACAACTTGCAAATATATAAATTGTCATTTTTCATTTATTAGTGGAATTTAGGAAATCTCTGTCACTCACGTTTTAACAGATTATGATGTGAGGTGAGCTTTTCTGGGTGTGTTGTTTTAATTAACAGTGGGATTCGACGTTGATGTCATCATAGTTTGCAGCCTTGCCGTGTGGGATTTGGACAGATTTGGGGTACTAAGGTTCCAGCAAATTTCAATACATTGCAATTAATGACCAAGATCTTCAAATAAAACCTGTGGGAAAATTAATTTAATTTTGTTCACTTGTGGTTGGTTCAATTAAAAGTGAGGGAAATGGCTTTTGATATTACTAAAGAGTTCCCAAATTTGCCAAGGGAGTTCAGAAAGACAGAAGAAGGAATATTTTTAGAATTAGCAAATAGTTTTGAATTGGGATTAACCAGGGACAAAAGGAAAGCTGAAATTGTAATGGAGTTGGTCAAGCATTTTGATGTATCAGAGAAACAGGCAACTGCAGTTGAGTTAGAATAAACTTAAATTGCAAATATGGCAACTGGAGTTAGAAATGAAAACAGGGACGGAAACAGAGAGAGAACGAAGAGAAAGGGAAAGAGAGGAAAAAGAGAGAGAATTTGAAATTCAGAAGTTGGGAATTAGACAAGAAAGTTAAATTAACAGGATAGAGATGACGGGAGAACGTAGGGATGTATTCAGCTATGTTAATACATTGCCATATTTCGGTGACAAAAACGTCAAAATCTGTTTTTATTTCATTTGAAAAAATGGCTCGGCAAATGGCGTGTCCAGTGAACTTGTGGCTAATGCTCCTTCAGACTAAGCTGGTGGAAACGGCTAGTGGGGTCTGTGCAGCGCTGTCAGATGAGCGGTCAAGAAATTATGTAGATGTTGAACTGGCTATTTTGAGTGGTTGTGCATTGGTACTGGAAGCATATAGAAAGAGGTTCAGAAATATAGAGATGGAACCAGGTCAGACATATGCTGCGTTTGAATGATAGATGGGTGCGGGCCTTAAAAATGAATAAGACTTGTGAGGCTCTAAGGAAGGTTATTCTGCTGGCGGAGTTTAAAGACTCACTTCCAGAGATGGTAAGAATTAGTGTGAATGAAGAGAAAGTTCAAAAAGTGAGAAGCGTGGCAGAAATGGCAGGTAAATATACCTTGGTGCATTAGATGAAATTTAGCTTTTAGGAGGATTCCCATCCTGTAAGGGATAGAAATTGGGAGAAGGGAAGATCCTATACTACAAAACAAATAGTCGAGCACACTGGCAATAGTTTACTACAGTTGAAAAAAGAAACCCAAAGGGGTTGAAAGGTGGTGAAAGGCCTCAGGTGTTCTCACTATAAGGGAGTGGATCAAATAAAATTACAGTGCCGATGGTTTAAGAAGGGCACTGGGAAAAAGATGTTTTCACTGCAGTAAGCTGGGACACACTGTGCTGGGCGTTGAAGGAAGACACTTTGGAAAAAGATGTGTAGAAGTGGTTCAGCCAGTGGCATCAGGGAAACTGGTAAAGGAGACCCCAAGTGGAGCCGAGGAGCTGCAGGAGAGTGTACAACCGAGGCAGGGGCTGGTTGTGGAGTCAGTGCCTGATCTCTACAAAGAATCTGCCTCTGTGGATGAAGTTTACTCAGAAAGAACAAGGGGAGAAAGGCAAGAAGTTATAAGTTTGTAAGATATGGAATCTGTTCAATCTCTAAAAGTTGAGAAGTGGGGCACTGGAAAAGCACAACAGATCAGGCAGCATTTGAAGAGCAGGACAGTCGACACATCAAGCATAAATCCAGCGTCAGGAATGTAGCGGGGGAACATGGGGACTGAAAGATAAATAGGACGGTAGGAGTTGGGCTGTGGGGAGGGCCACTGGTAGGGTGATAGGAAGATGTAGGTGGGAGTGATAGTGATATGTCGGAGGGGAGGGTGGAGTGGATAGGTGGGAAGGTAGATGGACAACTAAGACTGTGCAAGAGGGCGGTGCTAAGTTCAACAGTTGGATCTGGGATAAGGATGGGGAGGGGAGATTTGGAAATTTGTGAAGTTAATGTTAATGCCTTATAGTTTGTGGGTTCCAGCTGTCCTACCACCTATCCACTTCACCCTCCAGTCCGAACTATCACCACCACCCCCCACCTGCATCTATCTAACGCCTTCCAATCTACCTACCACCGAGCTCCACCTCCACCCTCCTATTTATTTCTCAACCCCTTCCCCCTCCCTCACGCCCCACTCTCCTGATGAAGGACTTATGCCTCAAATGTTAACTCACCTGCTCCTCAGATGCTGCCTGACATGCTGTGCTTTTCCAGCCCCACACTTTTCGACTCTGATCTCCAGCATCTACAGTCCTCACTTCCTCTCAACTTCTAATAGTAAGAGATGGAAATATTTTCACTCTTTCTGACATGTTCCTCAAAAGAGTGATAATTTGTGGAATGGGGACAGAAATTAAGCATTCCCTTGTCTAACATCAGGTTGGAGTGCCAAATCAGGTTTGGGGAAGTAACAGTGAGAGTGAGTGACAGAGGGTCAGTTCCAGGTATACGGTTTGTTCTTGTGAACGATTTAACACGATCCATGGTGGGAGTGACACCACTTGTGGTGGAGATGTCAAGGAAGACTAGGGAACTGGGGTGTTAAAAGTCATGGACTGAAGTCGGAGACTTCACACTTGGATTATGTATGTGAGGTGAGGGCGAGATTAGATGGTGTAAGTGAGTTAGCTGAACAGCACCTGAAGAGGACACAGCATAGAATGAAGCTGGTGGAAGATAAAAACTCTGAAACTTTGACAATTTCCTGTGGGGATGACGTATTAGTATTGCCATCAGTGGTAGGAAATTCCTTCAAATCCAGGTTTAGTGGCCCCTTTCAAATTAAAAAATAATTGTGTCAATTGAACTATCTGGTAAAGATACCGGATATGACAAAAACATTATCGAGTATGTCATGTGAATGAATAATGCACCAGCCACATTCAAGACTCAGGAACAGAGTTGTGGCCAGATGAACAAATTGTGCAGCTTATCTGTATGATGTAGTGATCTTTAGCAAGTGATTGAAAGCTCACATGTTACAGTTGGCAGAGCATGTTGAACGATTACAAGAAGCAAGCTTGGTAATAAACTTTAAGAAAACAGAATTCGCGAAGGCAGAGGTGACGTTCTTGGGACATTGCACTGGACATTGAAGTTTGACCCCATGGAACACAAAGACGAAGGGCTTTGAGGGATTTCCACGACCATCCTCGAAGAAAAAGGTGGTTCGATTTTTGGAACTGAGTGGATTCTATCGGACGTTTGTTCCAAACTTCAGCACCGTATTAGCACCACTGATGGATTTATTAAATAAGAATACAGAATTGTGGTAGACAGAACAATGCCAAGAGGCATTTGAGAATTTTAAAGCAGGTCTAATCACCGCACCAGTTTTAGCTGTACCAAGTATTATGAAAACCTTTGAAAATTGTATTTGATGCTAGGGATATAGGGCTCGGAGATGTATTGATACAGAAAAATGATGATGGAATTGAATGGCCAATTGTCTATTTGTTGAAAAAACTCAACATCCACCAGAAAACAAAACATCCCCATTATTGAAAAAGAATGATTGAGTTTGGTATTGACCTGACAACATTTTAATGTTTATATGACAAACAAACTGCCAGAGTCGGTTGTGCACAACAACGACAATCCTCTCGCTTGTTTTGGAATAGTTAAAGACCAGGATATGAGACTATTTCATTGGAGTCTCATATTACCAACTTTAAACTTACAAAATGTACATGCTGTGGGTCCTAAACATGTGATAGCAAATGTGTTACGCGGATGTAAAGTAAAAAATGTAGATAAGATTTGACTTATTCCAGTGTTATTATTGTGTGCAGAATTAATATGAATGGTATAACTGAGATTAATACTTTTATATTTCATAATAATGAGATTAAGAATTAGAGAAAAAGAAATGAAGCCATCTTTTTATTCTGATGTTTTTTTATCCCTGAAGGGGGACGGTGTTATGAAGCCGAAAATATGTCCGGTCACTTTAAGAGAGAACGGGTTTTGCTGAACAGAAAGTACAGTGACAGATGCCAGCTAAAGGTCACACTGTTCCACATGTCACCATTAACTGGGAAATAGATACCCGAGTTTTGGTTGTTGTTTTGACAGCAATTCAAATATAACCACAGAGTTTAAATAACGCTCAGGATACCAGAAGCCAACGGAATTTGAATATTATTGTTTGGACACCTGGAAAGCAATCAAATTGTGAGAATTATTGTATCATGGGGAGTATATAAACCCAGCATTTTGAACACTAGAGGGAGAGCCACTGCCATCCAACAGCAGAGTAACTGCTGTAGAGCAGGAGTGCTAACTAGCCACCTCAAACACTCTCTATCAAAGACATATGTTCATTTAAAACCTCCTTGCAGTAAAAATAAACAAGACCCAGTGAGATCAGCAGCTGGAAGAGTGAACACAGCGGAGAAGATAGAGACTGTGTTCTTGAGGTTGTACTGTTTAATATGTGGGTTGTCAGAACAACATATTTTTATGCAGTTGGAGTCAGATAGTAAGTAGTTAAGAAAAGAGGGGCTTGTATTTGTGAATAGTTGTTGTTTAGTGTCCCCTATTTAAGTCAAACAAACTAATTTGTTATTTTTGTTTAAATATTGGAATTTAGGAAATCTGTGTCACTCATATTTTAACAGATTACGAGGTGAGGCGAGCTTTTCTGGGTGTTTGGTTTTAATTAACAGACGGGTTCGACTCCACTTTGTAAATGTCCATCCACGTTAACCCCATTTCCCTGCAGTTGGCCCATATCCTTCTAGTCCTTTCCTATCCACATATTTATCCAAATGCTTTTAAAACATCTGCTGGAAGCTCATCCATGTACCAACCCTCTGTGTGAAGAAGAGACCCCTCAGGTTCCATTTATTCATTCCCCTTTAACCTTAAACGAATCCCCTCAAGTCCTCGAATCTCTAAACCTGGGGAAAAGACTGACAGAATTCACCCTATCCATACTCCTCATGATCTTATACAGCTCTATAAGGTCCACCCTCAGTCTCCTACACTCTAAATAAAGGACATAGCTTGTCCAACCTCTCCCTATAACTCAGACCGTTGGGTACTGGCAATGTCATTGTAAATTTCTGCTGTACTCTTTCTAATTTCATAGCACCCTCCCTATAACAAGGTGACAAATACTGAACACAATGCTCCAAGTGCAACCTTAGCAAAGTCCTGTGTAACTGCAACATAACTTCCCAACTTCTATACTCAATGTCCTGCCTGATGAAGGCCAGTGTGCCAAAAGCCTTCATCACTGCCCTATGTACCTGTGTCTCCACTCTCAGAGAACCGTGCACCTGAACATCAAGGTCTCTCTGTCCACTATAACCCTTAAGGCCCTCCCATTCACTATGAAACTTCTATCTTGATTAGAGTTTCCAAAATGCAAGACCTCACACGTCTATATTAAATTCCATTTGCCATTTCTTGGCCCACTTCTCCACCTGATTAACGTCCTGCTGCAATTTCTGATAAACTTCCTCACTGATCACGCTACCACTTATTTTAGTGTCATCTGCAAACTTACTAATCATGCCTTGTACATTCTCAACCAAATCATAGATAAGAAGCAGCTATGGACACAGCCTCCAGTCTGACAAACATCCTTCCACAAAACCCTCTGCTTCCTTCCATCAAGCCAACTGTGTATCCAATTGGCCGGTTCCTCCAGCATTCCACGTGATGAAACCTCCCTGAGCATCCTGCAATGTGGAACTTTATCAAAGGCCTTACTGAAATCCATGGAGACTACGTCTACCGCTCTGCCCTCGTCAACCTTCTTGGTCACTTCATCAAAGAACGCTAACAAACTTGGGAAGCATGATCTCCCACTCGCAAGTCTATGCTGACTGCTCCGAATCAAACCCTATGTAAGTAATGGGTGCAATCAATAGTATGCTTTCTGTCATTGTAAGATGATTCACTTTCATAAGTAATGCCATCTTCCTGTAGTTGTAGATCCTTGCTGAGAGATCATTTGGGTCACTCTCTACAGATTTGATCTCCTTTGTAAGGAATAATCTCCTCACCACAGACACGGGTGATGGTTTCATGAGGAGACACAGTGAATAAGCTGAGTGTTTAATCTGTAGAGCTATGAGCGACGAAGAAATGGAGTCGCTAAACATGAGGAGTGGCAGCGATCACTTACTTCCAAAACAGACATTAATAGGGTGAGAAATACCATACTTTACCCAGGATTGATTGGTTTGATTTATTGTCACGTGTACCTCAGTACAGGAAAACACTTTATTTATGAGCAGTGGAGGCAGGTCATAGGAAGCATGGTCAGACCAATCATAGGGTGGAAATAGACTTGGACAGAGTAAGGCATTCAGGTTACACTGAACAGGACGTGCACTCGACAAGATCAACATGAGCATGATCAGCATTAATTGAACATAGAGAGTCCATTCATCAGTCTAACGTGACTTTCCTAATAGGTTATAAGCCTAAATTAACTTGCCCCATGTTATTGGGCAGTCATCGTGTGAACCCGTACTGAAGGTTAGGTTGCTTACAATCCCCAACAGCAGCCACAATACCTTAAATCAGAAACAGGTAGCCATTCCCACCCACTTCCGCCCTACATAGAGAACACCAGGCTGTCTTCTCAGAGATAGAAGATGCCTTCTTGAGACTTCACACAAGACATATGGTTTCCCTCCTCAACACTAGAAAACTACGTTAAAGTCCCACGTGTGTATCATGCGCAATGGAGCCACGAGGAACAACGTGGGACAGTCTGTGCAGTCTCTGCTCCACTTGTTCATCATGTTGGAGCGTCAGTTTGGAGACAGTGACGACTGCTGATGCTGGAGATCAGAGTAGAGAATGGATTGCTGGAAAAGCACAGCAGGTCAGACAGCATCCGAGGAGCAGGAGAATCTACGTTTTGGGCATAAGCAATTCATTAGGAATCAGCATCAATTACCTCATACTGTCCCTTTGTAAGTGCGTTGAGGGGGACTGGCCTCCTCCTGTTCCTATATAAGTGACTTAAGGGGCTGAATGGCCTCCTCCTGTTCCTATGTAAGTGACTCAAGGGTCTGAATGGCCTCATCCTGTTCCTATGTAAGTGACGCAATGGCTTCTTCCTCGTCCGATTGGACAGGGCCAAGGGCCTGATTGGGTTACCCCTCGTTCCTCTTTGAGAGCTCGATGTGCTGACAAGTGAGATGATGCTGCAGCTTTAAGAGGTTATTTTTGTCCTGGTTTCTTTTCAGAGAGAGATTTAACGATTTTTACCAAGCTGACTACTTAAGACCCCTTGCGTAAACAGCTAGCGAGGTCTTAGGTTTATTTTAATGCAGCGTGAATGGGTGTGGCCAGCTCTCACAGATTAGGATCTCTGGGTTTTGCTTTCTCAGTAACATCAAAAACTGTAGGGGTCTCCACAGAGTTGGAAGCGTCAGTGAATGTCTCCTGGTTGCTACTGTCTCTGAAATTTCTCTTGATGCTGTTCTTAATTCCTGGATTGGAGAAATATTTGTGACATTCTGTGTCTGAATTTTCCTTTCTGCCAGGGGCTGTGTTGATGGGAGTTTCCTATATTGGAACAGTTCATTATTAACAGTTCCCAGATCAATTATTCTGTTAACTTGGCTAATATAATTACGTTATTCTAAATTCTTCTCTCTTTGTTTTTATTTCATCTTTCATGTTTAAGTAAATGGTGTTTTGCTTCACGCTGAGTAGTTTGGCCAGTCACATTGCATCTGGAACAGACAGTTTACATTTCCTTAAAAATACAAAAAAGAGTCTAGGCTACGCCTTCAAATATTTTCGAGGGGCTCTGGTGTGGTCCATCACACTCGACTCCTTCTCTTCCTGAGTAATAGGCTGGAGGCACTGAATGGGCTATTCCTGTTCATCTCGAATAATGTCAATGGGCTGAATGGTTTCCTCATATTCCTGTGAAACCAGCGTGAGGTGCTAAATGAACTCTTATATTACTGTGGCAATGTGCTGTGTCAGGCAGTGCTGTTACATGAATATTAAAGACCCTTTTACAGCACAAGCCTCATTGGAGTCTGGGTCTTGCAGCGCATGGACACAGACCAGTTCAGGAGTTGATGGGGTCAAATTAGTCTGATCATTGTGGAATCTTCAGTGACCATCCCCACTTCTAATCTTATGTGGGGAGGGGTGGGGATGGGGAGACATTGATGAAGCAGCTGAAGATGTTTGTGAAGACGAAGCTACCCTAATGAACTCCCACCGAAGTGACCCAGGACTGAGATGATAAACATCTTCCTTTGTGCCATATTTGCCTCTAAACACTGGAGAGGTTACTCTGATTCCCATTAAGTCCAGTTTTGTTAAGCTCCTTGATGTCAACAGAAGATAACCACTGCCTTGATATAAGGGCCAATCATTTTTACCTGAACCTTTGTGTCAACCTCTTTTGTTCATATCAATAGGCCATGATATAGGAGCAGCGAGTGCTTTCTTCAAACAGGTGGTATTGAATGTCAGGATTTCTCTTCTAAAGTGTGTTCGTGGAGCTAGATGACTGAAAGTATTTGAAGAGGATGTCGATGGATACTGACCTGTCAGAGAGTTGAGGGCTATGAAGAATTGGGTATGAAAGAGGATTTGAGACCTAGAGCAGATCAGCCATGATCTTAGTGAAGGGCAAGGCAGGCTTGGGGAGTGAAAGACCTACCCCTGTTTCTGATGTTCTCACATTCTGTTATTGGAAAGTTAGTGGGTGTTATTTTCATGGATGTTCTGTTACTACATATTGCAGTCAGGGAGACCACAAGTCACAATTTTAAATCCATTATAATCAGTTTGTTCAGATGTATCATGAGACACCTCTGTGGGCTTTACACCTAGACCTTTGTACCCAGAGGTAGGGACACTAGCGTCACTCAGCAATACCCATAAAGCTGTAACAGTATTCTCCTGTGTGTTTTATTCATCAGCCTGTTCTGTCATGCTGTGACATACCTCTGCAACAGGCAGGACTTGAATCCAGGTCTTATGGTCCAGAGCTAGGAACACTACCACACAAGTCCAGGAATTGGAATCAAATCCAGAGCTCTGGCTCAGAGATAGGGACACTACCCACTATACCACCATACCCAGGTTTTGAATCATATTTTAGTGCCCACTTTCAGGTTGGTGCGGATTTATTATAATCAGGTTACCATTACTGAACTACACAAAACACTTTGTATTGTTAAACAAATGCAAGATATTTGTCTCAATTGTAGGATATTGAGTGTACGTGCTTTGCTATCGAAATTAACTATGAACATCTTTAATGGCTGTTATCTGTAGTCTGCAATATTAGAGAAAGAAAGCCTGCAGACACACTCTGCACAATGAAGGGTTTCAAATGGATATTTATTACTGAACACCAGAGAGGAAGGAAGAGCCGCTGCTTACTGTCCAGCCTCTCCTCCACAATGCCTGTGTCTGCAATCTGTCCCTCTTCCCCCTAACGACACAAGGCAAACCAAGCTCCGGGTCTTTGTGAAAATTAAGGCTGGAGTGTGCAGGCCTCCTGGAGAGGGGTGGGGTATTTTAAAATTGAAAGGGGGAGGGTGAGGTGGCTGTAATATCACACACTGGGCTGAGGGGTGGCAGGTGGAGTTTAGTTTGGATTAATGCAAGGTATTGGATTTGGTAAATCAAACAACAGCAGGACCTATAGAATTAGAAGTAGAGCCTTTGGCAGTGCTGTAGAACAGAGACCTAGGCCGTCAGGTATAAATCTTTAAAATTTGTATCTCATATAGATAGTGTGGTTAAGAAGGTGTTTAACACACGTGTCTTCATTGGTCAGACCGTTGAGTATCGGAATTGGATTGTGATGTTGTGGTTGTACAGTACATTGGTGAGACCCCTTCTGGAATATTGTGTCCAGTCTGGTCATCCTGCCCGCTCATTCCATAGGCACAACACCCTCTGGGTGAAAAAGCTGCCCCTCAGGTCACTTTTAAATGTTTCCCCTCTCACCTTAAGCCTATGTCCTCTAGTTTTGGACTCCCTGTACCATTAGAAAATACCTTGACTATTCACTTTGATATTACTGACCTTGATATTATTAAGCTCAAGGGTTCAGAAGAGATTAACCTGGATATTGCTGAGAAAGGACGGATTGAGGTATAAGGAGAGGCTGGGTAGGCTGGGACTTTTTTTTACTGGAGAGCATGAGATTAAGGAGTAACATTACAGAGGATTATAAAATAATGAGTGCTACAGATAAACTGAAGGGCTGATGTCTACTCCCTAGAGTTGGGGATTCAAAACTGAGGGATATTTTAAGGTGCGAGGAAAAAAGATTTACAAAAGTCATGAGAGGTAATTATTTTAGACAGAATCTGGCTTGTGTGTGGAATGAACTTCCAGAGGAAGTGGTGAAAGCAGGGACAGTTACAACGTTTAAAGGACATTTAGATCAGTGCATAGGTAAGACATCAATTTGGATGGTGCTGTGAGCAGCTGCCCTCTCCTTCCCCCTCTCTGAATGAATCCCTGTTGGTTTTCACCCTCTGCCAATGCCTGTGAAGTGGCGTGTGGAGGCCAGCAGAGGGTGGCATTGCATCACTTTAAGCACAACAGCTACTGCCAGACCTACCCCACACAGAGACACACAGATATACACACAGCAATTGTTAGAACACAGCGTGAAGCTCATCTGGTAACTTAAATGAAGCATACAGAATGCTTAATTCACCTCGTAAACTGTTAAAATATGAGTGACAGATCTGCCAAATTCCACTGTTTAAATAAAAACATCAATTTATTTTTTCACTCTGAAAGTGAACATTTTACATCAACTATTCACAACTCTGAGACCCCCTTTCTCTTAACTCTTATTACCCGACTCCAGCTCTATAACGATATATTGTTTCTGGGTCTGACATCCTCTCATACCACAGGCGTTTGTAAGCTCTCAGTTCAGAACAGCATTCACCCTCTCTTAAAGGTATAGTACACGCTTTCAACTGCATTACATTATACCCTGATGAAGTGGAACCTTTCCGATTTCTCTTGCTCTATGTCATCTACTCTATCTCATATGTGTCAGGATTTTTGTTGCTCCATTGACAGCATGTCATTATTCGACTCTGTCCGTGGGAATATATCAGTATTTCACTTGCTCACACTCGTGAATGTGGGGCAGGATTTCAGTTTTTCATGGAGACTGTGACGAAGATAAATTATTGTTAGCGTCTGCCATTGAGTCATAGATTCTGTTGAAACCAATTCTAGTTACAACGTGCAAAACAAATGCTCATCTGACGTCACACCAATATCCCTTTTTCCCATCTTTCCTGGGAAGATGAGCTCATGTTACAGGATGCTATCGAAGTGTGTACATTTCAGCTTCCTGAAACCTGGGAACACATCCTTCCATGACACTATCTCTGAGTCTATCTGTCTCTGTCTATACCCCAAACCCCTCCCATGTGGTGATATTTAAACTGATTCCCCCGCCATCTCTCTCTGGCAGTGATGTTCACAGCACTCCCTTGACATGGCACAATGGAGATATGGAGCTGGAATTGGATGGGAGCTGCACATTCCGTCACTTCCAGCATGGGCTGCAAATTTCCCCACGCTGGGCAGGGATCTAACACAGTGTTACTGAGTAATGCACTGGGGTGGTGTACACAGTTCTAATTGCTGGGGGTAACTGCACCAGGTTTACAGATCAATGCACTGGGGTGGTGCACACAGCTCTACATGCTGGGAGGGTAACTGCTCCTGGTTTACAGATCAATGCACTGGGGTGGTGCACACATCTCTACATGCTGGGAGGGTAACTGCTCCTGGGTGACAGATCATACACTGGGGTGGTGTACACAGTCCTACAAACTGGGAGAGTAACTTCTCTTGGTTTACAGATTAATTCACGGGAGATCACTGCACAGGTCGCTGTGCTGGTCAGACTGTACGGTTGAGGTTTATAGATATTGCAATGATGTGGTTTGTGTAGCTCCTTCTGCTGGATGGATAATTGTTTCAGGTTCACACATTAGTGCCCTGATGTGGTCTGCACAGCTCCCAGTGATGGACAGATTTTTGTTCCGTGTTAATAGATCAATGCCCTGATCTGATCTGTGCAGTGCTCCACTCTGTTCAAATTGCTTGGTTGTACTGAGCAGTACATTGGCCTGGTCTGCACAGTGTTCCACGGTGAACAGATATCTACTCTGGGTTTATGGTGTCTGGGCTGGTTCCGTGAGGTGGATTGAGAAGGTGGTATATCTAACCATTTCAGCTGATCTGGCAATGCCTTTAGTTCCCATTCCTGTTTTTGGACCCTCCGTCTCTCACCCCATTAATGTTACAGTGTGTCCAGGCACAGTACATGATGTTGGTGGGGTGGGTAGAGGGGAAAGGTGATGGACAGGTCAAGGAGTTCCCTGTACGTTCTGTCCCCAACATTCTATAACTGACATTCACCGGAACGTTCTGTCCCCAACATTTTATAACTGCCATTCCCTGAAACGTTCTGTCCCCGACATTCTATAACTGACATTCCTTGTGAACGGCCAGACGTCAGTGAATTAAACAAACGATAAGATCCCGAGGGAAGAGAACCCGTTCCAGGGAGAGGGAGACTCTATTCCGAAGGCCCCTCAGCCTGTTAATAGGGTGAATACGTTTTCCCTGCGTTTACATTTTCTTCCCGACACAGGATCGACCACAATTTAGAACAAAATACAGAAATTTCCAAACTACGTTTGTCTTCAGGAAAGTGGGAGAGAATCCTTCAGGACAGCAGCATTTCCACCCTCCGTATTAAGAACTGGAAAGGAGTGAGCTGTGTCTGCTCTCGAGTGATCGATTGTGTGGGAATGTTCTAGAAACCATCTGTCCTTGTGGATGTGTCTCTGTGTGTTTGGGGAGGGAGGGTTTCTTGTGGTTTATGTCACATTTTTGTCAGTAATTCCGATCTTCCCATTTATTATTCAAGCTCCAATTAATTTAATAAATCCCTGAATACAGAGACACATTTGAAAATCTCACTGGGTCCCCAATCAAACGTATCCCTTTGCCTCCAGGCTGATGGATAATGGGTTTGTTTTCCTTCCTCACAGTTAACATAGTGACCATCTACGTCCTGCTTTATAAAGATTGTGGATTGTCTCCATGTGTCAGACGTTACCTGGGGGCCATGGCAGCGGCGGATCTCCTGGTCATTATCCTCGACCTGATCCTGAGACACATTCCCATTGTTTATTCGGAACAGTTTAATTTGCTGAAGGACTCCGTCCCCGTGTGTAATATCCATGCCGTCCTGCTTTATGCAGCCACTGACTGCTCTGTCTGGTTCACCGTCACTTTCACCTTTGACCGGTTTGTGGCCATTTGTTGCCAGAAGCTGAAAAGTAAATATTGCAGTGAGAAAACAGCGGCTGTGGTTCTGGGAGCAGTGACTGTGCTGAGCTGTTTAAAGAACATTTTCTGGTATTTTATGCTCACGGCTCGGTATGGGCTGGGGAACCGTCCCTGGTTTTGTGATGTAACATTCGCTGTTCATGACTCCATTGTCTGGGTCACAATCGAGTTCCTCCACCACATTCTAACCCCGTGTGTCCCATTTCTCCTGATTCTGCTGCTCAATGTTCTCACCGTCAGACACATTTTAGTGACCAGCAGAGCCCGCAGGAGACTCCGCGCTCACACCAATGGGAACGCTCAGTCTGACACAGAAATGAGAAACCGAACAAAATCCATCATTTTACTGTTTGTGATCTCGGCCAATTTCATCCTGTTATGGTCAACGTTAATGCTGTATTCTGTATGGTACCGAATGTGGTGGATTGGGTATCAGTCTGTGTATCTCCATTACTTTGTGCAGAAATTGGGCTTCATGCTGCAGCTCCTCAGTTGCTGCACAAACACTGCGATTTATGCCGTGACCCAGACTAAGTTCAGGCAGCAGCTGAAGAATGTGCTGAAGTATCCCTTCACCCAAATCCATCCATCAATCAATATCCCTCATTAATCAATCCATCCGGGATTTTCTCATTTCAGTTCAGTGTTTCAGTGATGGAGCAGCCTTTCGCTATGGTAACAGACTGAGGGTGGCGCTGGTTTGTCCATCCTTATCCCACAGTGGGTTACAGGTTGTTAGAAACACAATTATCAAAATTAACTGACACCACCAAAAAGTCTGGAAACAAGACAATTTATTTACGAACTTGCAAGTACGGGCTGCATAAGCTTTGCCAAGCAAATGAGCTTGTCAAGCGAATGAGCAAATTAGCATTTGGATACACGATCAATTATACCTTTCAGCTGCATGAGGTCACGTCTCCCACCCCCGTAACATCCAATCATCTTTTACCTGTGGCTACGTGACTTCCCTTTTATCTAAATTAAACTTGATTTCTATTTTATTGGGCTTACGGCATACTTCTTTGACCATCTTGCAAAAACCCGTATCACATGTTACGTTTGTGGTTTCACCTTGTTGCTCTTTTCCCACGGGATAAGGGGTCGCTACACTTACCACCTCCTTGCAGCTATCTCGATGACTGGGCTTTTCGTTCCTCTTTTCCCATGGCACATATTCTTCTATGTCTAGTAGATTAATAATTGAGCTTTAATTATTGCAATACTTAGCTTGCCAGCATTATTTATTTTCTGCAAAAACAACATACTTTTCTATTTCTCACAACTCCCCCATTTCTTTTCTTTTACAATTTGTTGTTTTTGCATTTTTCTGTCCTCTTTTTCCCGTTAAGAAGCGGAGGTTCACAGTCTGGTTTCAAATTCATGTAGCAGCCTTTGACTTTCCCTTCGCTGTCTGTTTTCTATATCCTCACTTTTTATAGCTGTCTCCTCCAGATTGTGCCTCTCTTTGTTATTCCAGAGATAGAGTTCATTATCCGTTGGGTTAAGCCTTGTACGCAAGGTATAATACAACAGCCAACTGTGCTGCAACCCTCAAAGTGGTGAGAACAGTAGCTATCACCTCCTTCCACTCCTTGTATCCTGATTCTGGCCCACCTGTGAGCGATGTTTTAACCAATTCTTCTGATAGGATGGTCAATCATTGCAATGCACGAGTAATTGTCCCATCATTTGCTATATTATTCGGAATAAAGGTACAGCAGCTTTCTTTTAACATTACACATACACCACCTTTTTCGGCTCGGATCATGTCGAGGGCCAGTCTGGTTTCTCAAGACATACAGCTCGTGGCATTAAGCTGTTCAGCAATTCCCTGGACTGCATCTCTAGCATATTTAATAAATCTTTGTTGGTTATTAAAAATGTAGTTTATCCATTCTACCTATTTATTAATCGTTACCCACCAAAATAGGGATGATTCAAAACCTGCTGCACTCTGATTGCGAGTCTTAAACTCGTCAGGCACCCCTCTGGGGACCCCTATGGAGTCTCGATAAATCCTGTCATCAACGGAAGTACCCAATAACGATTTCTTGCCTCATTCATTCTTCTTTGCTACCTCCTCCTTTTTCTCAAATGCCAAGGTAAATGGAATTGCCAATTTTACAATTGCACAAGTGCCTCGCCAGTTAGAGGGCATAGTCGGTCTTAAAGTCTTTCCACCACAGTACCACCACAAATCCGCTCGGAGTATTTTTAAGGCTGAATAGTTCCTTCCCCACTCTGTCTCGGAGACTGATTCAACTTCCAAGCATAGCTTTAAGTCTCCTAGAAATCGTGACTGACCTGTCCCATTCCTCTTTACACATTCGCAAATGTAGGAGATTTTCTCAATTCCCCCTTCTTTAAGACAGGAAACATCGACACCAATGTTCGACAAGCAGGGTTTCCCCATGCCGTCTCATTCTGGAACAGGGCTATCATGCATAGCATACCAGTCTTATCTCGCTTCCACCCGAGCGGAAAGGGGACCACACGAGCCATCGGTCTTCCCGAGGCACATGCATAGCAATTGCTTTTATTTAGACGTTTTGCCGCATATCAACACCCATTCTACCCAGACATTTGTCTCCATGTATCCAGGTTCTATTTCAATGGTTTGTCTTCAGTCGTTAACTTCTATAACTTTTACCAAATTCGGGTCACCGTGAGGGATAAAAGGTTTTTGTTCTTTTTGTTTTCCCTTCTCTACCATTATTCGGAGACAGCATCCAATAAAACACTTCCAGGGTAGCTTCCAATGATCGTACTCTTGCATATCCTCAGAGCATCCACTGGGGCTTCCATTAAAATCCTAAGGTTGTTACTAAGGGGCCAACTTGCATTTAAACTAGTAGGAAAGGATTCTTCAGAGGAGGTTTTTTAACAGTGAGGTATATCGGGTTGCATTTCTTATCAGTGCATTCGAGGGACGGACGAAAGGGATCTCTATGAATTGTGATGCCGGGTGGTGGCCCTGTCATACCAAATTTTGTCTGCATTTGGTTCTGGAGATTAATTGCAAAGGTACTGTATTTTCTCTGTTTCTTTACATCTCCGCAATCTACTAGGCTGCAAAAATCACATTTTATTACGTGCGGTTATTCAGATTCAGGGACTTTTAACAGTACCGAACATGTCAACCTTATTTCGTGAAGCCTCAACATTAAGAGGATGAAGTTAGCAATTATAGAACATAGAACATAGAAGAATACAGCGCAGTACAGGCCCTTCGGCCATCGATGTTGCATCGATCCAAGCCCACCTAACCTACACTAGCCCACTATCCTCCATATGCCTATCCAATGCCCGCTTAAATGCCCATAATGAGGGAGAGTCCACTACTGCTACTGGCAGGGAATTCCATGAGCTCACGACTCGCTGAGTAAAGAACCTACCCCTAACATCTCTCCTATACCTACCCCCCCGTTAATTTAAAGCTATGCCCCCTTGTAATAGCTGACTCCATACGTGGAAAACGATTCTCACTGTCGACCCTATCTAAACACCTAATCATCTTATACACCTCTATCAAGTCACCCCAAACCTTCTTTTCTCCAATGAAAACAGCCCCAAGTGCCTCAGCCTTTCCTCATACGATCTTCCTACCATACCAGGCAACATCCTGGTAAACCTCCTCTGCACCCGTTCCAATGCCTCCACATCCTTCCTATAGTATGGCGACCAAAACTGCACACAATATTCCAGATGCGGCCGTACCAGAGTCTTATACAACTGCAACATGACCTCAGTACTCCGGAACTCAATTCCTCTACCAATAAAAGCCAGTATGCCATATGCCTTCTTCACCGCACTATTTACCTGGGTGGCAACTTTCAAAGATTTGTGTACATGGGCACCAAGATCCCTCTGCTCATCCACACTACCAAGTATCCGACCGTTAGCCCAGTACCCCATCTTTTTATTACTCTTACCAAAGTGAATCACCTCACACTTAGCTACATTGAACTCCATTTGCCACCTTTCTGCCCAGTTCTGCAGCTTATCTATATCCCGCTGTAACCTGCCACATCCTTCCTCACTGTCTGCAACTCCTCCGACTTTCGTATCATCGGCAAACTTGCTCATCCAACCTTCTAACCCCTCCTCCAGGTCATTTATAAAAATGACAAACAGCAATGGTCCCAAAACAGATCCTTGCGGAACACCGCTAGTGACGGCACTCCAAGATGAACCTTTGCCATCAACTACTACCCTCTGTCTTCTTCCAGCCAGCCAACTCCTAATCCAAACCTCCAACTCACCCTCAATGCCATACCTCCGTATTTTTTGCAGTAGTCTACCATGGGGAACCTTATCAAACGCCTTACTAAAATCCATATACACCACATCTACTGCTTTCCCCTCGTCCACCTCCTTAGTCACCTTCTCAAAGAATTCAATAAGGTTTGTGAGGCACGCCCCGCCCTTCACAAAACCATGCTGACTATCCTTGAACACATTATTCCTATCCAGATGTTCAGAAAGCCTATCCCTTACAATTCTCTCTAAGATTTTGCCCACAACAGAAGTGAGACTCACCGGCCTATAGTTACTAGCGTTATCCCTACTCCCCTTCTTGAACAAGGGAACCACATTTGCTAGCCTCCAATCTTCTGGCACTACTCCTGTAGACAACGAGGACATAAAAATCAAGGCCAATGGCTCTGCAATCTCCTCCCTTGCTTCCCAGAGAATCCTAGGATAAATACCATCAGGCCCAGGGGACTTATCTATTTTCACCCTTTCCAGAATTTCCAACACCTCTTCTCTACATACCTCAAAGTCATCCATTCTACTTAATTGTGGCTCAGTACTCACATTGACAACAGTGTCCTGTTCCTGATTGAAAACTGACGAAAAGTATTCATTCAGTGTCTCCCCAATCTCTTCAGCCTCCACACGCAGCTTCCCACTACTATCCTTGACTGGTCCTATTCCTACCCTAGTCATTCTTTTATTCCTGACATACCTATAGAAAGCCTTAGGGTTTTACCTAATCCTACCAACTAAGGACCTTTCATGTCCCCTCCTTGCTGCTCTTAGCTCTCTCTTCAGGTCCTTCCTGGCTACCTTAAAACTCTCAATCGCCACATTTGAACCTTCACGCCTCATCTTTACATAGGCTGCCCTCTTCCATTCAACAAGGGATTCCAATTCCTTATTAAACCACGGCTCCCTCACACGACCCTTTCCTCCCTGCCTGACGGGTACATACTTATCAAGGACACTCAATAGTTGCTCCTTGAACAAACTCCACATGTCAATTACACCCTTGACTTGAAGTTTACTTTTCCAGGCCACACATCCTAAGTCATGCCTCACAGCATCATAATTTCCCTGCCCCCATCTATAACTCTTGCCCTGTAGTGCACACTTATCCCTCTCCATCACTTGAGTAAAAGTCACCGAATTGTGGTCACTGTCCCCAAAGTGCTCACCTACCTCTAATTCTAACACCTGGCCTGGTTCATTACCCAGATTCTGGATCAGTGGTGCTGGAAGAGCACAGCAATTCAGGCAGCATCCGAGGACAGGCAAAATCGACGTTTCGGGCAAAAGCCCTTCATCAGGAATAAAGGCAGAGAGCCTGAAGCGTGGAGAGATAAGCTAGAGGAGGGTGGGGGTGGGGAGAGAGTGGCATAGAGTTCAATAGGTCAGTGGGGAAGGAGATGAAGGTGATAGGTCAGGGAGGAGAAGGTGGAGTGGATAGGTGGAAAAGGAGCTGGGCAGGTCGGACAAGTCCAGACAGGTCAGGGGATCGGGTTTCTGGAGGTTAGAAGCGAGGATGAGGTGGGGGAAGGGGAAATGAGGAAACTGTTGAAATCCACATTGATGCCCTGGGGTTGAAGTGTTCCGAGGCGGAAGATGAGGCGTTCTTCCGCCAGGCGTCTGGTGGTGAGGGAGCGGCGGTGGAGGAGGCTCAGCACCTCCATATCCTCGGCAGAGTGGGAGGGGGAGTTGAAATGTTGAGCCACTGGGCGATTTGGTTGATTGGTGCGGGTGTCTCGGAGATGTTCCCTAAAGCGCTCTGCTAGGAGGCGCCCAGTCTCCCCAATGTAAAGGAGACCGCATCGGGAGCAACGGATACAATAGATGATATTAGTGGATGTGCAGGTAAAACTTTGATGGATGTGGAAAGCTCCTTTGGGGCCTTGGATAGAGGTAAGGGAGGAGGTGTGGGCGCAGGTTTTACAGTTCCTGCGGTGGCAGGGGAAAGTGCCAGGATGGGAGGGTGGGTCGTAGGGGGGCGTGGACCTGACCAGGTAGTCACGGAGGGAACGGTCTTTGCGGAAGGCGGAGAGGGGTGGGGAGGGAAATATATCCCTGGTGGTGGGGTCTGTTTGGAGGTGGCGGAAATGTCTGCGGATGATTTGGTTTATGCGAAGATTGGTAGGGTGGAAGGTGAGCACCAGGGGGGTTCTGTCCTTGTTGCGGTTGGAGGGGTGGGGTCTGAGGGCGGAGGTGCGGGATGTGGATGAGATGCGTTGGAGGGCATCTTTAACCACGTGGGAAGGAAAATTGCGGTCTCTAAAGAAGGAGGCCATCTGGTGTGTTCTATGGTGGAACCGCTCCTCCTGGGAGCAGATACGGCGGAGGCGGAGGAATTGGGAATACGGGTTGGCATTTTTGCAAGAGGTAGGGTGGGAAGAGGTGTAATCCAGGTAGCTGTGGGAGTCGGTGGGTTTGTAGAAGATGTCAGTGTCAAGTCGGTCGTCACTGATGGAGATGGAGAGGTCCAGGAAGGGGAGGGAGGTGTCAGCGATGGTCCAGGTAAATTTAAGGTCAGGGTGGAATGTGTTGGTGAAGTTGATGAATTGCTCAACCTCCTCGCGGGAGCACGAGGTGGCGCCAATGCAGTCATCAATGTAGCGGAGGAAGAGGTGGGGAGTGGTGCCGGTGTAATTACGGAAGATCAACTGCTCTACATAGCCAACAAAGAGACAGGCATAGCTGGGGCCCATACGTGTGCCCATGGCTACCCCTTTGGTCTGGAGGAAGTGGGAGGATTCAAAGGAGAAATTGTTAAGGGTGAGGACCAGTTCGGCCAAACGAATGAGAGTGTCGGTGGAAGGGTACTGTTGGGAACGTCTGGAGAGGAAAAAACGGAGGGCTTGGAGGTTTTCCTGGTCATGGCGGATGGAGGTGTAGAGGGATTGGATATCCATGGTGAAGATGAGGTGTTGGGGGCCGGGGAAACGGAAGTCTTGGAGGAGGTGGAGGGCGTGGGTGGTGTCTCGAACGTATGTGGGGAGTTACCCAGAACCAAATCCTGTATGGCCTCACCTCTTGTTGGCCTATCTACATATTGTGTCAGGAAACCCTCCTCCACACATTGGACAAACACTGACCCATCTAACGAACTTGAGCTATAGCTTTCCCAATCAATATCAGGAAAGTTAAAGTCCCCCATAACAACCACCCTATTACTTTCACTCTTCTCTTGAATCATCCTCGCAATCCTTTCTTCTACGTCTCTAGGACTGCTAGGAGGCCTGTAAAAAAACTCCTAACAGGGTGAGCTCACCTTTCCTATTCCTAACCTCAGCCCAAACTACCTCAGATGGCGAGTCTTCATCCATCGTCCTTTCCACAGCTGTAAGACTATCTTTGACAAGCAATGCCACACCTCCCCCTCTTTTACCCCCACCTCTGACCCTACTAAAACATTTAAACCCTGGAACCTGCAACAGCCAATCCTGCCCCTGTTCTACCCATGTCTCCGTAATAGCCACAACATTGAAGTCCCAGGTACCAACCCACGCTGCAAGTTCACCTACCTTATTTCGTATACTTCTTGCATTGAAGTATACACACTTCAAACCACTTTCCTGTTTACAGGCACCCTCCTTTGAAATTGATGCCACGTCCTAACCTCCCTACACTCCAGGTCCTGCACCCTAAAGCTACAGTCTGGGTTCCCATGCCCCTGCAGAGTTAGTTTAAACCCCCCCCCCCCCCCCCAAGAGCACTAGCAAACCTCCCACCAAGGATACTGGTGCCCCTCAGGTTCAGGTGCAGACCATCCTGTTTATAGAGGTCCCACCTTCCCCAGAAAGAACCCCAGTTATCCAAATACCGGAATCCCTCCCTCCTGCACCATCCCTGTAGCCACGCATTTAACTGTTCTCTCTGCCAATTCCTCGACTCTCTATCACGTGGCACGGGTAACAAACCAGAGACAACAACTCTGTTCGTTCTAACTCTGAGCTTCCAACCTAGCTCCCTGAAAGCCTGCCTAACATCCTCAGCGCTCCTCCTACCTATGTCATTGGTGCCAATTTGGACCAGGACTTCGGGCTGCTCCCCCTCCCCCTTAAGGACCCGGAAAACACGATCAGAGACATCACGTACCCTTGCACCTGGGAGGCAACATACAAACGTGAGTCTCTCTGCTTCCCACAAAACCGCCTATCTGTGCCCCGAACTATCGAGTCCCCAATTACTATTACTCTGCTCTTCTCCACCCTTCTCTTCTGAGTAACGGGGACAGGCTCCGTGCCAGAGGCCTGAGCCCCGTTACTTGCCCCTGGTAAGTCGTCCCCCCACAAGTATCCAAAACGGTGGGGGGGGGGGGGGGAACACATGCTACCCATTTTATGATAATCCTCTTATACTTACTCACCCCGTTACTCTGTTTACTTCTCTTATTTATCGTCTTTTTCAGATGTCTGGGAGAAATGAATCCACACAGCTCTTAAAATTAATAACAGCAGTTTTAAATCAATAGCAGCAAATTTTAGAAGTCTCTTATGTCAATTCAGTCTTTCTGCTCAACCTGATTCTCAGAGGGTCCTCTGTAGGATGAACTTGCCACTCTGCCGAGGGAGTAGGTGCGTCTACCGGACCCTTAACGCGAGTGTGATGGCTACACCCTTTTTGTGTACCCATACTGCCGTCTCGGTAGTCAGGAGAGTGAGGAACGACCCTTCCCAATTTGGATGTAGTTTGGTATCTTTCTAAGTCTTTATCAGAACCCAGTCTCCTGGCTTTATCTGGTGTGCTGCGAACTCTAAAGTTGGTGTCTGAGCCAAGAGACCTTTATTCCTAAGAAAAGACAATGAAGAACCAAGAGCTACAATATAGTTTTTCAGAAATTTATCAATAAATTCGGCCGTAGGTACTTCCCCTCTCCCCGTCACAGAAATGCAGCTGGATTCAAGCAACTGTCCGTGACTAACACAATGTCATTATGCTTTATTAGGATTGTGTCATATTTCAAAATCCTAGAGTCTGTGAGCCATCGTCCTGCCTTCTAATTTAATATGGTCCGTATCTGATGTGGGGTGCTAACTATTAAAGCTCCCCATAAGTAAGTTTCCTACTCTCCTCCGCCATCAGACTGTTGCTGTCACTGCCCGCATACATTCTGGCCAATAATGCACGCAGTCAGGTTTTAAATTAATCATGAATCAATGTGACAGGTCACCCAAAATGTGTGAAGGTCGCCTGACAATACTAATTCAGGTCAACACAATCGATCCACCACAAATACCAAATGATTAAATCGAGAATGAATCAATTGTGCCAGCCCGAACCGACACTAGTTATTAATTATTGTATAATTCCTGGTGGAAAACGCAACAAGTGACCAAAACATTCCAACAGCTGTAATCGCGCAGTTCTGTTTGTTTACCAGTCACCTGTGATGTCTCATTCTGTTTCTATATTTGTTTTGCTCGAGCACATTCATTTTAAAAACCCCAACAGATTCCATAGCACTATTTGCAGTTAATTTGATCCTGAATTTATTTCAACATCTTGTCATGAGCGCAAAACTGATTCTTCGTACCTCTCATCACAAAACTGCTCTCATGGTCCAATTAACATTTTCGTTCTCACTCCCGTGGGCTGAAAATTTAAGGATGATCTTGCTGTCCTCTTATTGACTAGGAAAACTACGTTCTCTTTGTACGGTCCCCCCCTACCCCCGCCCCACGGCCTTTAATTTTATTATGGCTTCCTGGCGGGTCCCTGGGGGCAGGAACTCCTGACACTCCTATTTTCATCAAGTTTCATACATGGCATTGCCTTTACTTCCTTTTTCGGATCTGGACACTTTCTCTTAAAGTAACTGGTCTTTCCACAGAAATAACATCCCACCTGTGGGGATTTCCAGTTTGATCCTTGTTCCTGTCTACCAGATCCCTTAACATCTCCTCCCCATCCCTTCTTTTATGTTCACTATGTTGCCTGCCACCAGTCCAGTTTCAGTCTCCCGATTCAAATCCAAAAGTATTCCTCCTAATTATTTCCGGTCAATTATTGCTCGATCACAATGCTATAGGCTGCCTTACAAAGGGGCCCGCCCATCCAAGCCAAAGCTTCAATTCGTATAGGCAAATCCCCTTCAACGCACCCCCGTCCTCCATAACTTTGTTCCATGTAAGGATAAAAGAGGTTAGTTAGAAACTGACAGTAAGGTAGTCATGTCCTGTAAAAAGAACAGAAGTTTACTTTTATTTCATAATCTGTAAAATCCTTAACCTTAAAAGAAATCATGTTAAAATTTCCACAATAGAAATCAGATTCAAAACAGTCCCGGATCTTAGGCTCCAGGGAACAAAGCACAAACGTTTAATCACCAGTAAACAAATGTACATTCAAACCGAATCACAAAGCATTCTTCTCGCTGTGCAGCTTCTCTCTCTCTATCTCTCTCTCTCACACACACAGACACCATGTCTCACAGAAACTTTGAGTTTCCCACAACAACTCCTCCAGCTTTTGAACATTTTTCTGGATGTATTTTTCTTTGTACTACTCTTGACGACCTGTCTATAAATGGCTGATCTCCTTCATGTAAAGGAATATCCTGTATGTCGGCTCTTATTCTGGTCGCGTATCTACGGGCTCTCCCTTCCATATAAAGGTAACTGGGTTCAAACAGGTGTCCGTTGTTAACACCAGGTCTTCTCTCTCCATAAGGATGATTTCATATCTTAGAATGCTTGAGTCTGTTCCCATCCTTCTAATTTTTGTCGTTTCTTTTGTATGTCTGGCCACGATTTGGTTTCAAACCGGACCTTGAAGAGTCCCCGCCTAAACATACCTCTTTCCTTTCCTGAGAATAACGTTCATAAAATTGCCATCAGTTCTCTCCCTGTATATAAGTTAGGTACTAGAAATTGATCTAACTGCTCAGCCAGTCCCGCCAGATCCGCTATCGAACTTTTCATCTCTTTCTTATAAGTTCTTACTTCACTACTAATTCGTGGTGTATTAATATATTCAATTTTACCGTCACCTACAGAGACTTCCCTCGAGGGAACTAATTGGGCGGTGGTCTTATCAGTGCCCTACTCTTTCTGTTTCACCATTGATCTCATTTGCCTCAAACTTACCTCCAAACCTTCCTTATTTCTCTCAAAGATCTTCAGGGAAACAATACTTAGCTTGCCAGCATTATTAATTTTCTGCAAAAACAACATACTTTTCTATTTCTCACACAGGTGTAAAAACAAATTTCAATAAACTTTAGACGAGGCCACCAAAGCTGGAAAGAAGACAATTTATTCTACGATATTGCAAGAAAGGACCCAATTGCAGAGAGCAATTGAAGTGAAGAAAATTTCAAATTACTACAACAGTTATACTTTTGAGTTGCGTGAGGTCATCTCTCCCGACTCCTATATTACCTAATATTTCTCGTTAACTTCGCCTCTGCCCATCTATGCTCCGTGCCCATTGCCCCCTTCTTTCCAAGTTGGCAATTTTCCCCTCTGTAAATGCTGACACAAGGCTAACCTTGTATCTTGATGTTCCTTTTTCACTTGTCCATTATCCATAGGGACATCAAGATCTGCTCTAATATTTTGTATCAATTCTGCTGATACATTCCATCCTCGGATATTTCATTAACTTGTATCATTTCGTATAGCCCAAGCATTTTGGTTATCTCAGCTTTTTGCTGAAAACATAATTTTTAAACAGAACTTATTGAACTTATTTGAAACCTTCAATAATTACACACCAAAGTTACTATTTAATTAACCATCATTATAGATTATTTTCCCTCAATACCTACAGAGTTAATAATTTCTTTGCTGTACCACTTTCCTGTATGCGTTTTCTATATCTGCAAAAACAACACTGTTTCCCCATTTCTAACAACTACCCCATTTCTTTTCTTTTACCATTTGTTGTTTTTGCAATTTTTATTTTCTGCCCTCTTTTAACCCTAGGGTGTAGTGGTTCACAATCGCGTCATTTCTGCCTTTCTAAGTCTGTCTTTTCTCAAACTCTAGGAGTAATCTACCACACTTTCGTTCTTGTGCTTGAGCTATAGTTATGACCATCATTGATTGTTGTCCTCCCAAAGATATTACCAGCTTAATCATTATTCATTTTAACACATTAAATCCTATCAGTAAACCTACAATTATTAGTAATGCATGAATACCTAAATTAGCTAAACATTTTCCCCAACCGGTCAGTCTCCAGTCACCCCATTGCCATCTTTCATCTTTTCGGAGTTCATCCGCAATTTCTCTTATGTTGCTTATCTTTTTCTTTACTATTTCTGCCTTTTCTTTCACTATGAAAGAGGTGTCTGGGATGAAGGTGCAGCATTTCTTACCAATCAGCGCACAGGTTCCCCCTTTTTCGGCCAAGAGATAGTCTACAGCCATTAGATTCTGTAAAGCTGTTCGTCTCGTTGCTATCATTTCGGTGGTTATGGCTGATATCTGGGATTGAGTTTCTCCCATTGCGCCGGTGGTATCATTAATTAAATTTTCAAGGGCAGCCGCCAGTTTCTGTATTTCCACCCCTGCCCTTGTAGTGCCGTAGTTTGGGAGTAGTGTCCACAGCAAACGGTCTCCTTCAGGGACCTCTCGGGTCTTACACCTTATTCCCCTCTCCTTTCTCAGGTTGAGCTCATGTTTTCTATTCAGAGGTGAGGAACTATATAAGCAAGGTAACAGCAATCACTCCAGCATTTCTTGTTTTGAGGCAACGCTTCAACAATTTCATAACATACATTTATTTCCACACATTCGGTCACACGAGCGTATTATTACCCGGGAATAAATGGATAGGCCTTCAGACCACATACCCAATATGTCCCGTTCAATACTTGAGGAGTGTTCTTGGCAGTGGCTTGGTTGGTGTAGGTGCAAGATGATTTTCCTAATTGGAAGGTTGCGGCGTCATTTTGATTACAGAAACAGGTTGTATTCACCGCTCCTTTCAGTGGCGAAACTCTGAAGCTATTGATAACACCTTGAGTTTTTGGGGCCGGTCTTGGGAACCATCTCGCAAACTTATAGGTGCTCTTTTTAGATTCCCACTTTGTATTTTTTGAGCCCGAGTCAAATTGTTGTACATCGTACAATTTTTCTTTAGTGAGTGGTATTACCAAGGTGGGGATTCCTGATTCACCATGGTGTGGAATTTCTGCACAGACCCATCAGGCGGCAAGTCCCTCTTGCTTGGCATAATTATGGCATAGAGTAGGAAAGTGATATTTCCCGTTTCCTTGAACAGTTAGTACTACTAACGTTATAATACTATACCAATACCCCCCATCTCTGAACCCTGTGTATCACCCTATCTTAATCATTTAGGCGCCGGGGAGAGGTGAGTCCACGCAACCCTTACAATCAATACAATATATATCATCAAACATTAAAAGAGTATTTTATCTCAGCTCATTCCCTCTTTCTCTGGTTAACTTTCAGAGGGTTGTCTGTAGGATGAGCGTGCCACTCCGCCAATGGGGCGTTCACAGGATCTTTGACGCGAGTGTGATGACTCCACCTTTTCTCAGCAGTTCGGATGGCTGTCTCATTAGTCAGGAGGGTTAGGAATGGTCCCTCCCAGCTCGGGTGTAGTTTGGTATCTTTCCAGGTCTTGATCAGGACCCAGTCACTCAGTCGTATCTGATGTGCTGCAAACTCGAGTGGCGGTGTCTGCACCAGCAGGCCTTTGTTGCTAAGATAAGATAATGAAGAGCCAAGTGCCACACACAGTTTTTCATAAACTTGTCATTAAACTCAGCTGTAGGCTCCTCTCCTTTCCCTCCTAGAAATTGTAGTCCAAACATCATTTCATAAGGAGAAAGCCCGATATCATGTCTTGGGGCAGTCCGAACACATAATAGCACAATAGGCAAACATTTGGTCCATGGTAATCGAATTTCTAGGACTAGCTTAGATAATTGTTTCTTTAAGGTCTGATTCATTCGTTCCACCCGTCCAGAGGAGGGTGGGTGCCAAGGGGTGTGAAATCCCCAAGAGATCTCTCATCTTGCCATTACTTCTTGTAGAATCTTGGAACTAAAATGGCTACCTTGATCTGAATCTATACTTTCCACTATTCCATATCGTGGGATTATATGTTCAAGGAGGGTTTTTACCACTCCTTTTGAGGTGGCTGATGACATTGGGAAAGCCTCCACCCACCCGGTTAAGTGGTCTACTAAAACCAGCAGGTACTTCTGTTTTCCCACTGGGGGTAGTTCGGTGTAATCCACCTGTATACTTTGGAAAGGTCTCAGTCTTGGGTTCCTTCCTCCTTTGAGCCCTTCCTTTATTATTTTCTTATTGATCTTTTGACAAGTTATGCATCCTGCACATATCTGTGTTGCCAACGTATATATTCCCTTACATCCATATTTCCTCAATACTCCGTCACACATGGCTTGTGAGCCTCAATGGCTGCCTTGGTGTAAGGTGGCCAAAATATTTCTCATGACTGATTTACTCAGCAATTCCCGCCCATCAGGGAGAATCCATTTCCCTTCAGTTGTCTTAGTGGCCCTTATTTCTTGGAACTCTTTCTCCTCCTCTTCCATGTATACGGGGTTCATGGCAGAAGCGTCAATTAGGGGTATAAGAACCTGTATCCTTGTGACTGGGCGGTTCATAGCTGCCTGTTTGGCTATTTCGTCTGCTAGTCTGTTTCCCTTTGCTTCTACAGTACTCCCCTTCTGATGTCCAAGAATATGGACTATAGCTATTTCTCGGAGTAATTCCATCTTTTTAATACTTGTCCTATTAACTTTTCATGTACTAACTCCTTTTCCCGACAATTGATTAGTCCTCGTTCTTGCCATATCTTTCCAAAGATATGGACTACTCCGTAAGCATATTTAGAGTCAGTGTAGATAGTTCCATCCCGATTCGCTAAGTGTTTTAAAGCTTGATTTAATGCGTACAGTTCACAGGTTGGGCTGACCATGTGTAAGGCAGCCGGTCTGCCTCCACTGTTTGGTTTTTGTTACCATCCACTACTGCATATCCATTGCGTCTTTTTCCTTCCACTATTCTCGATGATCCATCTATAAACAATTTATCCCCGTCATGTAAAGGTAGATCTCTCAGGTCCTGTCTAATTTTGGTTTGATACTCTATGATATCTAAACAGACATGTTCTAATTCTTGTTTGTCTAGGGGTTCTCCCTTCCATAAGAAGGTAGCTGGGTTTCGACAGGGGTCTGTTGCTAACACCAGATCAACTTTTTTCCATCAGGATGGCCTCATATTTAAAATTGCGAATCTGTTAACCATCTCCCTGCCTTTTGGTTTAACACAGTTCAGACTTGAAGGGGGTACTAACTACGAGCGCTCCTCCAAAAGTCAGTTTTCGGCTTTCTTCTACCAATATCGCAGTTGCTGCAACTGCCTGCAGACATTCAGGCTATCCCCTTGAAACAGGGTCCAGGATTTTGGACAGGAAGGCTATGGGCTGTTTCTTCCCTTCCCATTTCTGGGTTAAAACTCCTAAAGCTGCTTCATCGATTACTGTCACAATAAGGTGAAATGGTTTCTCTCTGGAAGGAAGGGCCAATATTGGAGCTTGTGTTAAACTACGCTTCAATTCAAGTAACCCTTCATTTTCCTTTTCTGTCCAGTACAGGTTTTCGTGTTCTGAATCTGTCAGTTTGTAATATAACCCTTTCGTTTTCTGGACATAGTCTTCTATCCATAATCTGCAATAACCCATCAGCCCCAGGAACTTTCGTAATTCTCGTTTGGTGTTCTGGAGGGGCAGTTCCACTGTCCCTTGAATTCTTTCGGGGTTAATGCGTCTAATTCCCTCACTAATAAGGTGTCCTAAGTATTTTACTTATTTTTCTACATATTGCAATTTATTTTTGGATACCCTTAAACCCTGTTGCTCTATGAAATTCAACAATCCATTGGTGGCTGAATTTCCATCGTTTCTCTTTTGTCCTGACACTAGGAGATCATCCACATATTGCAACAGTGACGTTTCCCGATGCATTTTATATTGTTCCAGGACTTTTTCCAGTACTTGCCCGAATACGTTAGGTGATTCTGTGAATCCCTGGGAAGTACTGTCCATTGGAATTGTTGTTTTCTGTCAGTGTATTGGTTTTCCCATTCAAAAGCGAACATGTCGCGGCTCTCTTGGGCTAAAGGACAAGCCCAGAATGCATCCTTTAAATCTATTACACTAAACCAGCGGTGGTTACACGGTATTCTACTAAAAAGGGTGTATGGTTTGGGCACCACTGGGCACCGTCTCTGGACCAGCCCGTTCACTGATCTGAGATCTTGTGCCAGTCGGTAAGTCCCATCTGACTTCCGGACCGGTAGTATTGGGGTATTAAAGGGAGACATGCATGATTCCAGTAGTCCTTCTTTTACTAGACAATCTATTACTGGTTGTAAACCCTTGCGCCCCTCTAATGAAACCGGATATTGTTTAAGCCTGACTGCTTTATTCTCTTGGGACAGTATAATTAATATGGGATTGACTTTTAAATGACCCATGCTGCCGGGTCTCGCCCACACGTTAGGATTTATCTGTTCTTCATCACTAACCGTTAGTTTATTTATTGTCACAGTAATTAACTATTCTCTACTCCAATCTTTAAATTTAACCAACTTATTAAATCTCTACCCTAAAGAGTGCTTCCAACATCAGGAATATATAATAGTTGTCCCGTCACTTCTTCATTATTTCCCTTTATTAGGGTCGGCTAGAAAATGGGTACTAAGAATCCTTCTCCCTTTACTCCAGAAACTCTGAGACTTTTATTAGTTAATTTAACACCGCTCAGTCTAAAACTTAGAGATGACCATGCCGCTCCTTTATCCACCAAATACACTGCCTCCTCCCCTTCAGGTCCCACTTTCAAATTTATAAGGGGTTCCCGGTGGGTCTCGGGAGGAAGGAACCCCTGACTCCCCTATTCTTCATCAAAAGTCATCAATGTAATAGCTTCTCTTTGTTGTCCTAACTTTGCACATTCCCTTCTAAAATGTCCTGTTTTTCTGCAGCAATAACATCCTGCCTGTTGCCTTCTCCCCTTACTATCCGTTGCTTTTCTTTCTTGTCCTAATTTTCTATTCGTAATTTCCTCGACCGCTGCAACCATTATCCTAACTTTCTGTTTTTGCTTTTCGTCTTCTCTTTTCACATATACTTTCTGTGCTTCATGCAACAATTCTTCCATCCGTTTTTCCCTCCACCTCTCTAATTTCTGTTACTGTTTTTTATATGTCTGGCCATGAGTTTGTAACAAACTGGACCTTTAAGAGTCCCTGAGCAACTGGATCATCGGGATTTATTCCCGAATATTTTCCAGTGGCCTCTCTTATCTTTGCAAAAAGGCTGACGGGGCTTCATCTTTCTCCTGCCTCACTTCAAAGGCTTCAAACAAATTCTGAGATCTGGGTGCTGCGTCTCTAATATCCAAAATAACCATTTCTCGAAAGTCCCTCATTTCTCCTCTATCATGTTCATCCATGCCCTCCCAATGAGGCTCCACAGTGGGGAATTTATTTTTAGCTGGTACTACTCTTTCACCCACCAGATGTCTCTTTTCCCATTCCTTCAGGGCAGCTCTTCTAATCATACCCCTTTCTTCTCCTGAAAATAATGAACGCAGAATGCTTATCAATTCAGCCCATGTATATAAATTCGGCCCCAAGAACTGATCCAACTGTTCTGCCAATCCTGTGGGGTCGTCAATTAATCTTTTCATTTCCTTTTTAAAAGATCTGACTTCGCTGCTAGTCAGTGGTACATTGACATATTCAATTTCACCATTACCTATGTGTACTTCTCTAAGGGGCTATATTGGTGCCGTTGCCCCACATATGTCCCCCTTTTCCCTCTTTTTCATTGCTGATCTAGTTTTAATCGGACTCAGGGGAGGTTCTTCCCCTGGACCATTTTCACATTCTTTCACTGGGGAGGGCGCTGTGGGAGAGGAGAAAGACGTCGACGGACCATTATTGTCGTTGTTGTAAGATTGGGGTGGGGGGGGGGGTTAGATTTGGCAAAGGATCCCAACGGGACATTTTTGATTCCTCATCATCTTTTACTGACTTTTTCAAAACAACGATTCTCAGACACCCTATCCAACAAGCGGCATAGTCAAATTCTTTACGGGAGTACCATTTTTTATTTACATAGATATTTAAATCTTGACATAGCCAATCTTCGTCTGAAGTATATTTAGGCCAAAATATACTTGGGGTTTTAATGCTTTCCTTTGTCCAGACAAAACAACAAAACTTTGTCATTTGTTTTTTATCCTTTCCTCGCATCCGAGGGTTATACTTGTCTCATAACATTTTTCCTAAAGGGCTGTCCGTTGGAATGCGGTCCAAGGACATCCTTTTAGTTTCTCCTTCTACACTTAAATCACTATTATTATTTCCCATTTCAAACTCGGCCGTTTCTTTATGTAACTTAATTAACCTTACTGAGGTTCGGTGTAACCTTCTTCAGCACCCACTTTAGGGTCCTGACCTTCGCGTGGGGGATTTTCACTCTTAACAACCGGTCTAAGGCTGGGTGGTCGAATCAGGTAGACACCTCACTCATCAGATTAATTTAGCCAATTAACTACCTTAATTTATGTGTTGCCAATTCACCGTACTTCTCGTACGTGCCCGACCACCAAGGCAATACTTAAAGGTCCATTTTCATACCTTGGTCTGTGCATAAAAGTTCCCTGGTCGAATGCACCTCGTCCCGCGGCAATACCTGGCAGCAACCATCCCACTGCTTACCCAGACAACAATCGCTACCTATCCCGGCCGCCCGGATACCCAGGTCTTGTATACACAAAAATTGTCCTGACCAAAGCCGTGGCGTGTCAGCGTGCTCTGTCCCACGGCAATGGCAGCAACAACCGTTGCTTGCCAAGGTCTCCCGGAGATATACAGATATATCTTACCCGGGTCGTCTGTACACAAAAGTTACCCGACCAAACCTGCCGCACGCCAGCCAACGGCAATGGCAGCAACAACCGTTGCTTGCCCCAGTCGCCCGATGATGTACAGATATATATCTTACCCGGGTTTTGTGTATAAAAGAGTTTCCCAACCAAACTTGCCGCGTGTCAGCACGCTCTGCCCCGCGGTGATATCAGCAAATACCGATACCATCCCGGTCACCCGGATAATACTTATTTAGGACCTTTTTCTTACCCGGGTGCTGTGCACAAGAGTTACCCGACCGAACCCGCCGCGTCTCAACCCGTCTTGTTTCCATGGTCTCTCAGTCCGGATCTCGCTTGCCTGAGCCGCTGCGGCAAAGAGGGAAACTAAAGACTGCCGAAATCAACGAGGTGCACCTTCTCCATTTTCCCAATAATTGCCGCGCGACCGGAGCTTGGGTTCCCAGGACGAGCACCCAAATCTGTTAGAAACAAAATCAATAAAATTTAGACGAGACCACCAAAACTGGAAACAAGACAATTTATTCTATGATCTTGCAAGAAAGGACTCCAATTGCAGAGAGCAATTGAAGTGATGAAAATTGAAATAACTACACAGTTATACCTTTGAGTTGCATGAGGTCATCTCTCCCGACTCCTATATTACCCAATCTTTCTTATTATTTTCTACCACTACCCCTCTGTGTTCTGCCCTTATTGTTTCCTCCCCTCTCCAAGTTGGCAACCTTTCCCTCTGTAAGTGCTGACATAGGCTAAACTGTTATCTTGATGTTCTTTTACTTTGCTTGCAACATCTTCCATTGTTCATAGGTACATTCCATTCTTGAACATACGTTTTGGCAATGTATCTTTTCTTGCCGAGATTATGCGTTTCAGCAATCTTAGCTTTTTTTGCTGAGACTGTTGTTTTAAACATTGTGATGAAAGGAATTATTTTCTTTAATAATTCTACATTAAAGGTAGTCTTAATTATACATAATTATGCATTAAAAGTAAAGATACATTTCCCTAATACTTGCTTAGACCCCTTTTCTACGCATACACTCCCTTCCTTTTCTATTTCTGTAAAAACAACACACTTCCCCATTTCTTACAGTTAGAGACTGAAAGGTGATCTTCTCAAGACTTATAAAATCATGATGAGCATAAGGTGAAGAGGTAGAGTCATTTTCCCATGTGTGGTTGGTCCAAAACTAGAGGGCACATGCTTAATGTGAGAGGGAAAAGATTAAAAGGGATCTGAGGGGCAACTTCTTCACGTCGAGGGTGGTGCTTGTATGGAATGAGCAGCCTGAGGAAGGAGTGGAGTCTAGTACAATGACAACATTTAAAAGGCATCTGATTGGGTAAATGAAGAGGAAGGACTTCGAGGGATATGGGCCAGCTCTTGGCAAATGGGAATCCTGGATTCCTGGTTGGCATGCATGTGTTCGACCGTAGGGTTTGTTTCTGTGTTGTACATCTCTATGACACTAATAAATTAAAACTAAGATAGGTTTCTATTTTATGGAGATGTAGCACAATTTCAGATAATTCTCTTTGGAGCTGAGAATGTTAAGCAGTAATTTCGACCAGGAGCAGATAGTTTTCAGGGATATTTAATTTACAGAGAGACAGAGAGAAATTATAAACTTTGTCACATTTTTTAGTAACTTCTTTCATTGGCAAATAATGCAGGGTGAAAATGTGAAAATCGTTTTACTCAGTAAGTTCTGAGCATCTGGAACAGTTGAAATGGCAGGTGGATGCTGATTCAGCAGTTATTCTAAAACAGATTTGTAACAACTTTTTGAGGGAAGATTTGGAGAGCTGTGTACAACTGAGAGGGGGGTTGGGACAGATTTGCAACATCTCCAGAGGGACAGAGTGCAGCCCCAATGGGTTGAGTAGCCCCCAGCCCCTGTGCTCTATGATACTGCACCATTCACTGTGAATGATGAAACTCATCCAAGGGCAGAGAGAGGGAGGATCCCAGCACTCACCTCACAATTGGGCCTTGCTGATTGATGGCAGCTGCAGACCAATAGGAGTGTGGTGCTGAAGCCAATGGGAGAGAAAATCGGGGTGGAGCCAGCAGGATGACATGTGACCATGAGCTGTTGACTCCAGGTTCGCACCAATAGGAGGAAACTTGGTGTGGTTCTGCAGCCAATGGGACTGAATGAGGGGTGTGTCCAGCAAGGTGACATCTGGCCATGAGCTGTGGCACAGTGTCACTGTCAGGCCGTGGGGGTGTGGTCAGTGAGTGTGAAGGGAGTGGGAGAGATAGCAGAGACTGGGAGAGAAATGGAGTTAGTGTGGACTGGGTGGGTTTATAAATACAGTATAGGTTGCTAGACCTGAATTAGAAACTCCCAGTGAAGTAAAATCAAAAGAACTGCGGATGATGTAAATCAGAAACAACAACCAGAAAGTGTTGGACAAGTTCAGCAGGTCTGGCAACATCTGCGAAGTGATTTCAGAGTTAGCATTTCGGATCCGGTCACTCTTCCTCAGAGCTGATAGTCAGAAAATGTTGGTTTATATGCTGAAGGAAAGGTTGCGGGAGGAAGTAAGGAGTAAAGGATAGATAGGGATAGAGTGAGAAGAACATTTGTATTCAGAATGTTGTTAGGAGGGTGAATTGCTGTTAATGGAGACTTGGTGGTGAACCATAGGTAGTGTGGGCTAGGACAAGGGGGGAGTTCAGGCTGTAAAATTGCTGAACTTGGTATTGAGTCTGGAGGGCAGCACGGTTCCAAATGGAAAACGAGGTGTTGTTCTTTCAACTGATGTTGATCTTTGCTGGAACACTGCAGAAAACGTGAGACAGATGTTGGCCAGCGGACAGGGTGATGTGTTAAAGTGGCAGGTAACTGGAAGCTCAGGATCTCTGTTTACATGGAGAATATAAATCATCTGCCGGCATTTCGGCCGACTGCAAGATGCCACCATCAGACATATTCCGCTCCCCTCCCTTGTCCACTTTCTTGGTCACTCTAGCCCACTCCCCACCCCAGCACCTTCCCTCTCAACATGCTCATCCCCCACCCCAGCACCTTCCCTCTCAACATCCCTCTACCCCAACCCTGCCCCAACCCTCTCAACATCCCCCGGCCAACACCAGCACCTTCCCGCTCAACAACCCCCTCCGCACACCAGCATCTTATCTCTCCACATCCCCCTCCCTGACCCCAGCACCTTCCCTCTCCACATCCCCCTCCTCCACATAACACCACCTTCCCTCTCAACATTCCCTCCCCCACCACAACACCTTCTCTCTCCACATCCACGTCCCCACCCCAACACCATCTCTCTCAACATCCCCCTTCGCCACCCCAGAAACTTACCTCTCAACAAACCCCTTCCCACCCCACCGCCTTCCCTCTCAACATCCCCCTTCCCCACCCGAGCGCCTTCCCACTCATTATCCCCCTCCCCACCCCAGCGCCTTCCCTCTCACCATTCCCCTCCCCCACCCCAGAACATTCCCTTTCACCATCCCCCTCCCCCACCCCAGCATTTTCCCTCAACAATCCGCTCACCACCCCACCGCCTTCCCTCTCAACATACACCTTCCCTACCCCAGAACCTTCACTCTCAACAATCCGCTCCCCACCCCAGCACCTTCTCTCTCCACATCCTCCTCCCCCACCCCAGCAACGTCCCTCTCAACATCCCCCTTCCCCACCCCATCACCTTCCCTCTCACTATCCCCCTCCCCAACCCAGAACCTTCCCTCTTATCATCCCCCTCCCCACCCCTACACCTTCCCTCGCAACAACCCCTTTCCCACCCTGCCATCTTCCTTCTCAACATCCCCCTTCCCCACCCCAGGGTTCCCTCTCATCATCCCCCTCCCTACCCCAGCGCCTTCCCTCTCACCAATCCCCTCCCCACCCCAGCACCTTCCCTTTCTACTTCCCCCACCCCTTTCCCAGCACCTTCCTTCTCAACATCCCGCTCCCCCACCCCAGCAGCTTCCCTCTCAACGTCCCACTCCCCCATACCAGCACCTTCCCTCTCAACATCCCCTCCCCCCTCCCCCACCTCAGCACCTTTCCCCCCCAACAACGCCCTCCCCCACCCCAGCACCTTCTCTCTATACATCCCCCTCCCCAGAATCTTCTCTCTCAAAATCCCCCTGCCCCACCCCAGCACCTTCCCTCTCAACAACCCCCTCCCACAACCCAGCACCTTCTCTCTCAACATCCCCCTCCACCTCCCCAGAACCTTCTCTCTCAAAATCCCCCTGCCCCACCCCAGCACCTTCCCTCTCAACATCCCCCGGCCAACACCAGCACCTACCCTCTCAACAACCCCCTCCGCACACCAGCACCTTCACTCTCCACTTCCCCCTCCTCCACAATACACCACATTCCCTCTCAACATTCCCTCTCCCACCCCAACACCTTCTCTCTCCACATCCACCTCCCCCACCCCAACACCTTCTCTCTCAACATCCCCCTTCCCCACCCCAGAACCTTCCCTCTCAACAATCCGCTTCCCACCCCTGCACCTTCTCTCTCCAAATCCCCACCCCACCCCAGCAACGTCCCTCTCAACATCCCCCTTCCCCACCCCATCACCTTCCCTCTCACTATCCCCCTCCCGCACCCAGGCACCTTCCATCTCAACATCCCCCTCCCCACCCCAGCACGTTCCCTCTCAACATCCCCCTCCACCACCCCAGCACCTTCCCTCTCACCATCCCCCTCCCCCACCCCAGCACCTTCCCCTCCTCAACCCTCTCCCCAACACTGAACCTTCCCTCTCATCATCCCCCTCCCCCACCCCAGCACCTTCCCTCTCAACAACCCCTTTCCCACCCTACCGCCTTCCCTCTCAACATCCCCCTTCCCCACCCCAGCGCCTTCCCTCTCACATCCCCCTCCCTACCCCAGCGCATTCCCTCTCACCATTCCCCTCCCCACTCCAGCATCTTCCCTTTCTACTTCCCCCACCCCTTTCCCAGCACCTTCCTTCTCAACATCCCCCTCCCCCACCCCAGCAGCTTCCCTATCAACGTCCCACTCCCCCATACCAGCACCTTTCCTCTCAACATCCCCCTCCCCCTCTCCCCCAGCACCTTCCCTCTCAACTTCCCCACCCCTTCCCAGCAGCTTCCTACTCAAAATCCCCCTCCCCCACCCCAGCTGCTTCCATCTCAACGTCCCACTCCCCCACCCCAGCGCCTTCCCTCACATTATCCCCCTCCCCACCACAGCGCCTTCCCTCTCACCATTCCACTCCCCCACCCCAGAAACTTCCCTTGCACCATCCCCCTCCCCCATCCCAGCATATTCCCTCAACAATCCGCTCACCACCCCACCGCCTTCCCTCTCAACATACACCTTCCCTACCCCAGAACCTTCACTCTCAACAATCCGCTCCCCACCCCAGCAGCTTCCCTCACAACGTCCCACTCACCCACCCCAGCACCTTCCCTCTCAACAATCCCCTCCCCACCCCAGAACCTTCGCTCTCAGCTTCCCCCTCCCACACCCCAGCACCTCCCCCCTCAACAACCCCCTCCCTCACCCCAGCACCTTCTCTCTCAACATCGCCGTGCCCCACCCCAGCATTTTCCCTCTCAACAACCCCCTCCCACAACCCAGCACCTTCTCTCTCAATATCCCACTCTCCCACCCCAGCACCTTCCCTCTCAACATCCCCCTCCACCCTCCCCACCCCAGCACCTTCCCTCTCAACTTCCCCACCCCCTTCCCAGCACCTGCCTTCTCAACATGCGCCTCCCCATCACAGCAGCTTCCCTCCCATCGTCCCACTCCCCCACCCCAGCGCCTTCCCTCTCATTAGCCCCCACCCCACCCCAGCGCCTTCCCTCTCACCATTCCCCTCCCCCACTCCAGAACCTTCCCTTGCACCATTCCCCTCCCCCACCCCAGCATTTTCCCTCAACAATCCGCTCACCACCCCACTGCCTTCCCTTCAACATACACCTTCCCTACCCCAGAACCTTCCATCTCAAAATCCGCACCCCACCCCAGCACCTTCTCTCTTCACATTCTCCTCCCCTACCCCAGCAACGTCCATCTCATCATCCCCCTTCCCCACCTCATCACCTTCCCTCTCACTATCCCCCTCCTCCACCCCAGCACCTTCCCTCTCAACACCCCCCTCCCCCACCACAGCAGCTTCCCTCTCATTGTCCCACTTCCCCATCCATGCGCCTTCCCTCTCATTAGCCCCCTCCCCACCTCAGCGCCTTCCCTCTCACCATTCCCCTCCCCACTCCAGAACCTTACCTTGCACCATTCCCCTCCCCCACCCCAGCATTTTCCCTCACAATCCGCTCACCACCCCACTGCCTTCCCTCTCAACATACACCTTCCCTACCCCAGAACCTTCCATCTCAACAATCCGCACCCCACCCCAGCACCTTCTCTCTCCACATCCCCCTCCACCACCCCAGCAACTTCCATCTCATCATCCCCCTTCCCCACCCCATCACCTTCCCTCTCACTATCCCCCTGCTCCACCCCAGAAACTTACCTCTCAACACCCCCCTCCCCCACCACAGCAGCTTCCCTCTCATCGTCCCACTTCCCCACCCATCCGCCTTCCCTCTCATTAGTCCCCTCCGCTACCCAGCGCTTTCCCTCTCACCATTCCCCTCCCCCACTCCAGAACCTTCCCTTGCACCATTCCCCTCGCTCACCCCAGCATTTTCTCTCAACAATCCGCTCCCCACCCCACTGCCTTCCCTCTCAACATACACTTTCCCTACCCCAGAACCTTCCATCTCAACAATCCCTGCACCTCACCCCTGCACCTTCTCTCTCCACATCCCCCTCCCCCACCCCAGCAACGTCCATCTCATCATCCCCCTACCCCACCCCATCACCTTCCCTCTCACTATCCCCCTCCCCCACCACAGCAGCTTCCCTCTCAACGTCCCACTCCCCCACCCCAGCTCCTTCCCTCTCATTAGCCCCCACCCCACTCCAGCGCCTTCCCTCTCACCATTCCCCTCCCCCACTCCAGAACCTTCCCTTGCACCATTCCCCTCCCCCACCCCAGCATTTTCCCCCAACAATCCGCTCACCACCCCACTGTCTTCCCTCTCAACATTCACCTTCCCTACCCCAGAACCTTCCCTCTCAACAATCCGCTTCCCACCCCAGCACCTTCTCTCTCCACATCCCCGTCCCCCACTCCAGCAACGTCGATCTCATCATCCCCCTTCCCCACCCCATCACCTTCCCTCTCACTATCCCCTCCCCCAACCCAGCACCTTCCCTCTCATCATCCCCCTCCCCAACCCAACACCTTCCCTCGCAACAACCCGCTCCCCACCCCAGCACCATCCCTTTCAACAACCCCTTTTCCACCCTACCGCCTTCCCTCTCCACATCCCCCTTCCCCACCCCAGCGCCTTCCCTCTCATCATCCCCTTCCTACCCCAGCGCCTTCCCTCTCACCATTCCCCTCCCCACCCCAGCACCTTCCCTTTATCCTTCCCCCACCCCTTTTCCAGCACCTTCCTTCTCAACATCCCCCTCCCCCATCCCCAACCCAGCACCTTCCCTCTCAACTTCCCCACCCCCTTCCCAGCACCTTCCTTCTCAACATCATCCTCCCCCACCCCAGCAGCTTCCTTCTCAAAGTCCCACTCCCCCAACCCAGTTCCTTACCTATCAACATCACCCCCACCCCAGCACCTTCTCTCTCAACTTCCCCCTCCCACACCCCAGCACCTTCCCCCTCAACATCCACTTCCCACACCCCAGCACCTTTTCTCCCAACATCCCCCTCCCCCACCCCAGCACCTTCTCTCTCAACATCCCCCTCCCGCACCCCAGCACCTTCCCCCTGAACAACCCCCTCCCCCACTTCAGCACCTTCTCTCTCAAAATCCCCCTTCCCCACCCCAGCACCTTCCCTCTCAACATCCCCCTCCCCCTCCCCACCCCAGCAGCTTCCCTCTTAACGTCCCACTCCCCCATACCAGCACCTTCCCTCTCAACATCCCCCTCCCCCTCCCCACCCCAGCACCTTCCCTCTCAACTTCCACAACCCCTTTCCAGCACCTTCCTTCTCAACATATTCCTCCCCCACCCCAGCAGCTTCCCTCTCAACGTCCCACTCCCCCAACCCAGTACCTTACCTATCAACATCCCCCTCCCCACCCCAGCACCTTCGCTCTCAACTTCCCCCTCCCACACCGCAGCACCTTCCCCCTCAACATCCCCCTCCCACACCTCAGCACCTTCTCTCCCAACATCCCCCTCCCCCACCCCAGCACCTTCTCTCTCAACATCCCCCTCCCGCACCCCAGCACCTTCTCTCTCAATATCCCACTCTCCCACCCCAGCACCTTACTTCTCAACATCCCCCTCCCACACACCAGCACCTTTCGTCTTGAAATACACCGCCTCCTGTCAAGAGCACCTGCCATTCACATTATCTTTTCTCTTCAGGGTTTATATTGCTCTACCAAGGTCACCCCTCAATCTCCGACATCCCAGTGAAAAATATCCCTTACCATTCAGCCTCTACTTATAACTGAAACCATACATTCCCATCAACATCCTGGTAAATCCCTTCTGAATCCACTCCAATTTAATGATTTCCTTCCTATGACAGCACAACCAGAACTGAGCACAGTATTCCAGAAGAGGCCTCTCCAACTTCCTGTACAACTTCAACATAACGTATCAACTCCTGTACTCAATGGTCTGAGCAATCAAGGCAAGCATGCTAGACACCTTTTTAACCACCCTGTCGACATTTGCAGCAAATCTCAGAATTGTTTTTTTTAGATTACTTACAGTGTGGAAACAGGCCCTTCGGCCCAACAAGTCCACACCACCCCGCCGAAGCGCAACCCAACCAGACCCCTACATGTACCCCTTACCTAACACTACGGGCAATTTAGCATAGCCGATTCACCTGACCTGCGCATCTTTGGATTGTGGGAGGAAACCGGAGCACCTGGAGGAAACCCATGCAGACACGGGGAGAACGTGCAAACTCCCCACAGTCAGTCGCCTGAGGCGGGAATTGAACCCGGGTCTCTGGCGCTGTGAGGCAGCAGTGCTAACCACTGTGCCACCGTGCTGCCCAAATCTGAACCCCTAGGTCGCTTTGTTCTGCATCACTGCTCAAGGCCCGTAAAAGTCGAATTGTGTATGTATGCTGTAGTGTTTTATGTAAGGGGCATGGTAGACATTGAATGTGGAGAAATAGATGGTGACATTTTGAACATGTCCATCCTACAGAGGTGGTGATGCTGGTGTCTTGAAACACATAAAGCTTTGTAAATCCCTAGGGCGCGATCAGGTGTACCCTAAAACCCTGTGGGAAGCTCGGGAAGTGATTGCCGGGCCTCTTGTGTCATGAGGATGGATTGGACAGAGTCCGCATGAGTTTAAGAGAGGGGAATCATACTTAGCAAATCTACTGAAAGTTTGAGGATATAACTAGTAGCATTGATACGATGAAACCAGTGGGTGTTACTTTGACTTCAGAAAGTTTTTGATAAGGTCCCACAGAAGAAATTAGCATATAACATATGAGATTGGGGGTAATGTATTTGCATAGACAGATACCCAGTTGACAGACAGGAAACAAAGAGCTGGAACAAACAGGTAATTTTCTGAGTGGCAGCCAGTGACCAGTGAGGTACTACAGAGATCAGTGTTTCAAACCCAGTTATTCACAATATTTATAGATGATTTATATGAGGGATCTATTACTATTTCTAGGTTTGTGGGTGACACAAAGCTGGGTGGAAGGGTGAACTGAGAGGAGGACGGACTGTGAGGACGATACAGAGATGCTTCAGTGTGATTTGGATAAGTTGAGTGATAGGGAAAATGCATGCCAGATGAAATATTTTTTGGATAAATGTCAGATTTTTGGTTGCAAAAACAGAAAGGGAAACTATCTGAATAGAATTGGAAAGTTGGAGGTGCAACTAAAGGTGTCTTTGACCACCAGTCACTGAGACTAAGCATGCAAGTGCAACAGGCAATGAAGGTAAATGGTATGTTGGCCTTCATAGTGGGGTAGTCCAGAACCAGTGATCATAGTCGAAAGGACATAGGATTCGGCTATTTAGAAGTGAAATGAGGAAATATTTCTTCATCCAGATAGTGGTTAACTAACAAAATTGTCTGCCACAAAATATTTCCGGACAAAATATTGAATATTTTTAAGGGATAGGTATAGTTCTTAGGGCTAAAGAGATCAAATGGTATGTGGAGAAAGTGGGAACAAGGTTTGAAATTGGATGATCAGCCATGATCCTATTGAATAACAAAGCAGGCTCAAGTGGCTTACTACTACTCTTGCTTTTTATGTTTCTAACAGGAAAAAAAGTCAAATATTTCTAAAACCTGTCAATTGCTTTTCTGGATCACAAAAGATTTTTTTAACAGCCTCTTTAAGGTTTTACACGAACACAATTGTTACAAAGTTCCAGTGACATTTAATTCACCCTGGGAAAGGGTGCAAGTTTCTATTAGTTTTCCAATATTTCAACATTCACACAACAAATATAATTTATATTTAAAATTCTGCATGAGGTTTCAAAAATCCAGTAATTTGACTGAATTTTATTCAGAAAGGTTGTACAGTCTACCATATAATCAAGGCCATTATATCGAAACTTTCACATCACATTGTATAAGACAAAGGTGAAAATTAAAATAAATTGGATTATCATGAAATACCATTACATTGTTGCAAAATGACAAAGCTGTTTCCCCCTCATGATTAATTAATGAATAAATGTTCAGTTAAATGCAGCGTTCTAGCAAAAATACTATTTAAAACAGGTTAAGTTCATAGCACAGTGCAGATTGTGTACACAGCTGCGCTGTAACCACAGGGTATATTTGTGTTACTTGCTTTTATTGAAGATGGTTTCATGGAATAGGAGGGTTGCCAATGAAACCAGCATTTTTGCTCATTCCCAATTGCACTTAAGTGGTGGTATGCTGGCCTCTTGAAGGTACACCCACAGTGCAGTCAGGATGTGTTCCAGGTTTAGTGATATGATTCCAATTCAAAACTTAATGCAGCTTGGAGGGGAACTGGGTGGTGGTAGCATTAGTAAGAGAGCAGTAGCCAACATTGTCTTAAGATAGCACAGATAATGGGTTTAGAAGCTGCTATCAAAACAGCTTTGGTTAGTTGCTATAGTGCACCTTATCTTAGGGTTGACCTCCTGGTTTGATGCTAATGGTTGAATGTGTGATATGCCAAACCATGAGACTACAGATTGAGGAGTACAATTCTGCTGCTGGTGATGGCCCACCGTGCCTCATGGATGCCCAGTCTCAAGTTCCTAAAATGGCTCAAGTTTGTCCCATTTAGCATCGTGAATCATCAATGCTATTTTTCCGGTAAGAACTGTTCACCCTAAGGGCTGTTATCATTGATGGTGGAGTAGCCCAAATTTCTCAATTAACAAAATCAATTTCACAATTATCTATGAAACTGACACTTAACTCGAAGCATTTTGCTGTGAAGGCAAGTGTCGAGAGTGTAATGCTGGAAAAGCACAGCAGGTCAGGCAGCATCCGAGGAGCAGGAGAATTGATGTTTTAGGCATAAGCCCTTCATCAGGAATGAAGCTTCTGGGTCGGGGGGCTGAGAGATAAATGGGAGAGGTGGGGTTGGAGTAAGGTAGCTGGGAAAGCGATAGGTGGTTGAAAGTTGGGGAGAAGGTGATCAGTCAGAGTGGGAGTGATGGACTGGTCTGGAGGGCGGTGCCAAGTTGGAGGCTTCGGACTGGGATAATGTGGGGTAAGGGGAAATGAGGAAGCTGTTGAAATCCACATTTATCCAATTTGGCGGCAGGGTCTCAAGGCAGAAAATATGAGGCGTTCCTCTTCCAGGCGTTGGTTGGCAACGGTTTGGAGGTGGATGAGGCGCAGGAACCTGCATGTCCTTAATGGATTAGATGGGGATGTTGAAGTTTTCAGCCACAGGGCGGTGGAGTTGGTGAGTGCGGGTGACTCAGAGACGTTCTCTGAAACGATTCACAAGAAGGCGTCCCGTCTATCCGATATAGAGGAGACCACACCGGGTGCAACGGATGCAATAAATGACATTGATAGAGGTGCAGGTAAATTTCTGACGAATGTGGAAGGATTCACTGGGGCCTTGGATGGAGGTGAGGGGAGTGGTGTGGGTTCAGGTTTTCCCTTCCTGCCCTGGCAACTCGGCACCGCCCTCCAGACACGTCCATCACTCCCCACTCTGACTGATCACCTTCTCCCTTACTTTCATCGACCTATTGCTTTCCCAGCTACCTTCCCCCAAACCTCACCCCCTCCCATTTATCTCTCAGCCCCGACCCACAAGCCTCATTCCTGATGAAGGGCTAATGCCTGAAACGTCAATTCTCCTGCTCCTCGGATGCTGCCTGACCTGCTCTGTTTTCCAGCACAAACTCTTGACTCTGATCTCCATCATGTGCAGTCCTTACTTTCTCCTCCCTGTAAGCCTACTTTATCCCCACTTTTAATGATCAGACATTTTCCTTCCCTGCCCTTAGGTCTCATAACAAAAGTCACCAAAAGGAAATACACCAAACAATAAAGAATATAAAATTTCTAATCACTTATCACTGAGTAAAAGTAGTCACCATAGCCCTGGAAGGCAGTAGGGCTGCTCTGTCATGACAGAAAAAGTGGTGGTTTAACCTGAGGGTCACCGCACCTCAGGTGAGGGACAAGTTTGAAAAGGTGGAGCTTTCACGGTAACCTCAGCCGATGCAGAAATTGAGCCTGTGCTGTTGGCATCACAGCATTGCAAACTAGCAATCCAGCCAACCGAGCTAACTAACCTTTATTACAGCACGTGCAAAAACATGGGAGAGAAAAAGAGGTTTAACCAAGCAAGGGACTGGAGCATCAACCAACAATGAAAGAAAATGGTGATTCTCAAAACACAGATGGCCAGTTAGACTCAGATATACAAATTGGAGATAGGCCCTTTGGTCCAATTTATCCATGCTGACCAGATATTCTAAACTAATCTCGTCTCATTTGCCAGCATTTGACCCATATCCCTTTAAAACCTTCCTATTGATATATCCATCCAGATGCTCATTTAATGTTGTAATTCTACATGCCTCCATACTTGGCATGGAATGAGCTGCCATACCTGGCAGCTCATTCCATACTTGCGTGAAAAGGTTGCCTCTTAGGTCCCTTTTAAATCTTTACTCTCTCACCTATGCTGTCTAGTTTTCGACGCCCCTATCCTGGGGAAAAGACCTTGGCTACTCACCCTATCCATGCCCTTTACTATTTTATAGACTTTGAAAAACATCCTTCAGCCTCTCTCAATAGCTCAAAGCCTTCACCCCTAGTAACATTTTTGTAAAACTTTTCCGGACCCTTTCAAGTTTCACAACACACTAGCACTGAATGCATTCTTCCAAAAGTGGCCTCACCAATATCCTGCACAGCCACTACATGACATCCCAACTCCTACACTCAATGCACTGACCAATAAAGTCAAGCATACCAAACGGCTTCCTCACCAGCCTGTCTGACTGAAACTCCGCTTTCAAGGAACTACGAACCTGAACCCCAAGGTCTCTTTCTTCGGCAAAACTGACCAGGACCTTACCATTGAGTCCTGCCTGACCTGCCTTACCAAAATGCAGTACCTCACATTTATCTAAATTAATTTGATCAGAAAAAAAGCACCAGTAGTTTAGCACATCATCCCCATCTAATTATGTATTAAATATGCTAAACCTGAATCAAACCTTGCTTAAGCCACATTTGGATACTGTGTGCTGGCAGATCACCATACAATCAACAGAAAAAAAGAAACCGAAGCGGGTACACAGAAAAGATTGACGAGGTGGATCACAGAAATGTGTGGGTTTACATGTCAGCAAAGGGTTGACAGGCTGCGTCTCTCTGAAAGGAGGCCAAAAAGAGACGTGATGGAGGTCTTTAAAATGATGAGAGGATTTAACAGACTGGATACAGACAGAATGTTTCTTTTCAATTGGAACAGCATATCCTGAAGTCACAAAGTCGTCACCAAGAAGTCCAACAGGGAGATATGGAACCAAAAAAGAGAAAATGCCTGAAAAACTGAGCAAGTCTGGCAGCATCTTTAAGGAGAGAAAGAGTGGACGTTTCGAATCAAACTGACCCTTTGTCAACGCGGTCAGTTAGACTCGAAACGTCAGCTCTTTTCTCTCCTTACAGATACTGCCAGACTTGCTGAGATTTTCCAGCATTTTCTCTTTATTGGTTTCAGATTCCAACATCTGCAGTAATTTGTTTTTATTTCGGGAGATACGGAAGTTCTGCAGAATAGGATTACAAAAATGAAGCACAGGAAGTGCTTGAGTCCAATCTCATACGTTTAAGGGGAAGATAGACAAGAGAAGAGGCATAGAGGAATAGAGAGTTAAAGTAATAGATGAGTAATGGTGACAGGAGACACGGGTGGAGCAGTAATACTGACGTGAACTGATTGGAACAAATCAAAGAATCCATACAGTGTTGGAACAGGCCATTTAGAACATTGAGTCTGCAATGAGCCTTCGAACAGCATGCCACCCAGACTGACTTCCCTACACTTTTCCTGTAACCCTGCATTTCTCATGGCTAATTCACGTAGACTGCACATCCCTAGGCACTATGGGCAATTTAGCATTGCCTATCGACCTAACCTGCACATTTGTGGACTGAGGCAGGAACCCCACGCAGACATGAGGAGAATGTACAAACCCCACACAGACAGGCCCTGAAGGTGGAATCGAACCTGGGTTCCTGGCACTGTTAGGCATGGTGTCGGGTCTTTGCACTTTGAGACAATTAAGTATGGTGCCGCACTAATAAGGCCTGTTTGCATCCTCTATTGTTTATACAATCCTCTTCGGAGGTTAAAAAAAAAAGCTTACACAATGATGTAACGCTGATAATCCCACCAGGAAGAACAATTGCTGCAACATTTGCATGGACCTCAATTTTCCCATCACAACCGCTGAAATGCAAAGCAAGATTAGCACTCGTGAACATTTTTACATTGCAATTCAATTCTGAGACTGTTATACCAGGGCAATGGGGGTAAATAAAAAAAGATGAGGGTAAGAAAAACACTGCACTACTTGGAGAGCCGTCGCAGTGAGGGTTTTTCTGTTGTAGGAGACCAGAACAAGGGGTCATAATTTTAAAACCAATTCCAAACCATTCAGGAAAGGCCTTTCATACATAGGGCTGTGTGAATCCCAATATTTACCCTTTCTTACCCCTCCCTGCTTTGGCCCATTTTAAAAAAAATTAGGCTTTGAATAAATTGAGAAGTTCAAATGTGATACTGATTATTTTTTGCTTTTAGGAATAATTATTCAGGGAAACAGACCAAGCAGGGAGATGTAGATCAATTATAAAATAATAATTATTACTATAAAATAAGTATTATTTCTAAAGGCAAACAGATGAATGGCTCAACAACCTAGTCCCATTCATATGCACATGATCAAGTGCAAAGATGTTTTGACTCCTTTGTAGGATATGCTGATAACAGGTAGTAGACATATTACAGGAAGCGAAAAAACAGAAGAACATATACATTCGGCTGAAAGCTCAATGTCTTGAACTGTCATTTCAACAGAATGCAGAATAAAACGCAATAACTTTGAATACAAAGGATGGTATTTTCAGCAGCAGCAGATATTCCTGAATATACAGGTTTAGGTTACAGAGATTTGACCTCTACATAAATAAACGTGCACATATTATCAACTTAATAAAAGTACTGAGTTTCAAGTTGATGTTTCTCACTAGCAGGCAAACCATTCTTATATAGATATTTTTATTGAAAATTTAACATGTTTTTCAAGTTTAGAAAAAAAAATCCAAATTATAAACATTGATATACAATTAAATTTTAAATAAATAATAACTAACATCTATCAAACAGAAAAAAGAAATACCGAGAGAAAAAAAACAAAACTCAACTAACTACTAATCTAACGTACAACTCACCAGAGTGTATAATTAAATCTCTTACATTATTCAGAAAAAAAAGATAACACAGAAATTGAGGAGTAAAATATATGCTCGGAATGTGTTAATATCAGATCATTATAAAACCCGTATCTTTTCCTTAAAATACGAAGAAAATGTATATTTTAATGACAATGTAGACTAAAAACTCTGCCGATAGTAAGCATGGATTAACAGAACTTTAACAGAACACTTTTGAAGTATAAGTAAATCAAATTAATATATACAATGTAAGCTCAAGCTCCTTTGAACATTAACTACTTACATAGAACATTACAGCCCAGTACAGGCCCTTTGGCCCTCGATGTTGCGCTGACCTGTGGAAACAATCTGAATCCCATCTAACCTACATTATTCCATTATCAACCATATATTTATCCAATGACCATTTAAATGCCCTTAGAGTTGGTGAGTCCACTCCTGTTACAGGCAGTGCATTCCATACCCCTTCAACTCCGGGTAAAGAAACTACCTCTGACATCTGTCCTATATCTATCAACCCTCAATTTAAAGCTATGTGTCCTCATGCCAGCCATCTAAATCTGAGCAAAAATGCTCTCTCTGTCCACCTAATCTAACCCTCCGACTTTTTCATACGTCTCAATTAAGTCACCTCTCAACCTTCTTCTCTCCAATGAAAGCAGCCTCAAGTCCCTCAGCCTTTCCTCATAAGACCTTCCCTCCATACCAGTTTACATCCTAGAAAATCTCCTATGCACCATTTCTAAAGCTTCCACATCCTTTGTATAATGCAGTAACCAGAACTATACCCAATACCCCAAGTGCGGCCCCACGAAGGTTTTCTACAGCTGCAACATGACCGTATGGCTCCGAAACTCAATCCCTTTACCAAAAAAAAAATAACACACCGTATACCTTCTTAACAACCCTAGCAACCTAGGTGGCAACTTTAAGAGATCTATGTACATGGACACCGAGATCTCTCTGCTCATCTACATTGCCAAGGATCTTCCCATTATCCCAGTACTCTTTACTCCTGTTGCTCCTTCCTAAGTGAATTACCTCTCACTTTTCTGCATTAAGCTCTGTTTGCCACCTCTCAGCCCAGCTCTGCAGCTTATCGAGATCCCTCTGTAACCTACAACATCCTTCACCACTCTCCATGACTCCATCAACTTTAATGTCACCTGAAAATTTACTCACCCTTCGATGCCCTCATTTGGGTAATTTATAACAATGTCAAACAGCAGTGGACCCAAACCAGACCCTTGCGGTACCTCACTCGTTACTGGACTCCAGCATGAACATTTCTCATCAGCCACCAGCCTCTGTCTTCTTTCACCAGCCAATTACCGATCCAAACCACTAAATCCCCAGAATCCTATGCCTCCGGATTTTGTGGAATAGTCTCCCGTGGGTATGCTTATCAAATGCCTTACTGAAATCCACAGAAACCACATCAACTGCTTTAACTTCATCTAGCTGTTTGGTCACTTTCTCAAAATAACTCAAAATGGTTTGTGAGACATGACCTAACCTTCACAAAACTGTGTTGACTATTACTCATCAACTTATGCCTTTCTGATGATTATAAATTCTATCTCTTATTAGCTTTTCAAACACTTTTCCCACAACCGAAGTAAGGCTCACTGGTCTATAATGAACAGGATTGTCTCTACTCCCCTTGTTGAACAACGAATCAACATTTGGTCTCCTCAATTCTTCTGCTACTGTTCCTGTAGACAATGACGATATACAGATCAAAGCCAAAGGTTCTGCAATGTCCTCCCTGGCTTCCCAGAGAATCCCAGGATTAGTCCCATCTGGCCGTGAAGTCTTATATATTTTCACACTTTCCAGAATTGCTAACACATCCTCATTTACCTCAATCCTCTCTCGTCTAGTACCCTGCATCGCAGTGTTCTCCTCGACAACACTGCTTTTTCTCCAGTGTAAATGCTGACAAAAAAATAGTGCTTCCCCATCTCCTCGGATTCCACACTCAACTTCACAAAACTATCCTTGATTGGCCCTAAACTTTATCTAGTCATTCTGTTAGTCCTGATATATCTGTAAAAAGCTTTATGGTTTTCCTTGATCCTATCTGGCAAAGACATCTCAAGTCTCCTCCTGGCTCTTCTTAGCTCTCTCTTTAGGTCTTTTCTGGATAACTTGTAACTCAAAGTGTCCTAAATGAGCTTCACATCCCTTCCTAACATAAGCCTTTTCTTCCTCTTGACAAGAGATTCAAATTCTTTGTTAAACGGCGGCTCCCAACACATGGTATAATGATGCTCTATTTACAGACAAACTTGGGTAAATCTGCCCAAGGGGATCACACATTTTCACCACTGCTGATTTAGCAACTAAACCATAAAGGGAATGATCAGGATTTATGATTTTGTTAAACAGCAAATTCTTCTTGATATTTTATAACTTTAATGCCCCTACATGCTTGTCATACGCAATTTGGAGAATACTTATTTCAACTGGACATTGTTTATGCTCACAAAATTAAAAAGGGTACTTGAAAAGAAAGCCTGGAAATAAAGAGTTGGTGTCAGTAAAAGTATCCATAAAGAAGTTAAGCAGCCATAAAAACTCAACTAATTAATGGATGGTCTTTGAAGAACTAAATCTTCTGACCACAACTAATCTTGCATATGTGACTACAGTATCATGGCAGTATGGTTGGCATGCACACCATACATACCAATCTCTTGAAATCTTTTGATATTAAGTGGTATTATCATCACTGATTCCCTCACGATTAACGCAATGGAGTTAACCCCGACCTGAAACTGAACCGGATCAACTATACAACATTATGTCAACAAAAACAGGTCAGAGGCTGAAAGTTCTTCACTAAGTAACTCACTTCCAGTCTCCCAGTACATGCCTAAGAAACATAACACCAGATAGGATATAGCAACCTGCTTGATCAGCACCCCCATTCACCAACCTATACATTCACTTCCTTCATCAATAAACAGGGAGAGCTATGTGCACTATAAGATGCACTGCAGCAACTCACTAAACTCCTTCAACAGCATCTTCAAAGACTGCAACCTCTGTCACCTAAAAGGTCACAGGCAAGTAGATAACATTGAAACATCATTACCTGTAAGTTCCTCTCCAAGCCACACACCGTCCTGACTTAGGAATATATCATTCCTTCACTGCTATAGGATCACAATCCCAGGTACTTTTTTCCTATCAGCATTGTGATTGTACCTGTAGCAGGTGACTTCAGATGTTTGAGGAAATGGCTCACTATCAACTTCCCAAGTGCAATGAAGAAGTGATAACAACACTGACCTTGCCAGCAGTGCTAACATCCATTGAAAATAAAATGTTTAAAAGCCTGACCCGTGGATTAGGACAACAGTCTTACATCAGTCTGCTACAGAACCCTGAGCTCCAACCCTAACAACACGTGAGGGTTTATATATTTATGTTTACCTAGCAAGACTGCAGTGGCTCAAGGTAGCTCACCACCGTGACCATTTCGAGAACGAGGGAAAGGTACCAAATACCAGCATTACCGCAAACATCCAAATTCAAACAACGAACTAAAAATCTGAAACAAATAAAATCAAATTTGACTTCATTCTTCTCAATCCACAAAAGCGATAAGGGGAAAGATGATGTGAATACCTCGATTCTGGACAACAGCACGATTGCAATGAGAAAAGACAACGGTTTCCCTCCCTTTTCTGGGAAGGATTACTGGAAGGAGCTGCACATTCTAACATCGCATTTTTGAAAGGCTATTAAGCTTAACATCCCTACATAGGTCAGCTCCTACCTTTTTCTGGGGATACAACCAGTCCAGCTCTGTTTGGGATTTTACTTCAAGGCTTGTCCTCGCAGTTTGAGGAGGGCCACCTGGTGCGGTGCACGCAGCTCCTCCTCCTCCATGTACTGTTGCACCATCTCCATGGTGAATGTAGAGAAACTGTCTTGTCTCCCCGAGAAGAGCATGCTTGAATAATACTGGACAGTGAAAGACAGGAAGACAAACTAGAGTGAAGTGATCTGCTTCCCCTGACTCAAGTAAAACTTGCTCTGTAATCCACAAAAACACCGGACTGAGTGCAGACAACAGCAACACTTAAAAGTAGTTGGAGTATCATCTAACATGCTAATCATGCTGCATCACAAGTGATCCCATCAAACTATCCTAATATTTATCAGGATTGGTAAATGCTGGCTGTGTCAATTCATCATCTGTGTAACACATTAAGACCGGCGAAGTCCCTCATCCTGATAATTTTCTGGTCAGGACTCCAGTCACTAATTTGCTGCCAGGTTCTGATAAATAACGAAAAACACAACAGGAGTTGCACTTGCAGAGAATAAGGGTGCAATGGTTACATCAACATCAGAACACGAGGAGGCTACTTAGCTTCTTCAACTTATTCCACCATTCACCCAAATTATGGTAATCTTCATCACCATAACAAATCCATGTCTTTGTCCCATAATCCGACAACATTTTCATTAAAAATCTACCAACCTTAGATTTAAAATTTACAAATGATTTCCCATCAATCGCTGTTTGTGGAGCTTTATCAAGCTTTATCAATTTCTGTGCATAAAAGTGTTTCCCGATTTCAAACCTCAATGTTCTGATTCTAACACTTTATCTGTTTAACTTTTATTCTTAAGTTAAGCCTTGGAACCCAAATATCACTTCAGTAAATCTACACTGCACTTTCACTCAGAATGATACTCTTCTTAAGCCATGGTGCCCAGCCCTGACAGCTTGGTCTAACTAGGTTCTGATTTGCTGAAGCATGACTTCTAATCCTTTGTTTTCTAGACTTCTGTAGAGATCAATGTCAACATTCCACTTGCCCCTTGATCATTTTTCTGAACCTGTTGGTGACATTTTCATAGACTATCCAGCTGGATCAATCCCACCAAGTTTCTTTGGACTCCACTCTCTCTCAATTTTCATAATCAAGAAATATCCTATTTTGATCCAACCTCTCACAAACTCATCTGTTGTTGTTTTTTTTTAATTTACTGAATCTATCAATATTGCTTTCTAATGCTATGCTTCATCTACCTACACTTGGAATCGCAGTAATCTGCAGAGTGGCCCCAAATTTTGAATGTGGCTTTCCTTTCATTTTGAATAGTGAATAATTAGGACTCCAACATCGATGCTTGCAGGATATCACTCACCATATCCTTCCAATCCGAATATCTCTTATTATCTGCACAAATGTCTCTTGTTCAAATCAAATTCCTCTGCAAACTCCCCCTGCGTTTTGCATCTATTTACCATCCTTAATGGAAAGTAGAAAGGTGTAAATTCAGGGACATTCTTAGCAGTCAAATTTAGCTTGTATTTACCTGACTGGGTGAGCAAGGAATCCCAGTAAATATTAATCTTCGTCTTTACTACATGGGAACTCGATCACAAAGATTAACAATGTGAAATATTTATTCTTCTTCAAACTGTATAAACTCTGGGCACATTGTTACCGAGTGGTACTCGCTTTTTTTTCAAAACCACAGGCCTCGTCCAACTGTTGGCTAACACTCGTTACACCATATGGTCCTCATCCTCTCCATCTGAATCTCATGGCAAGTTACCTCGAGCATAGAGAGGAACAACTATTCCAAGCCCTGAAATCCCACTAATTAGCACCACCTCTCAACTTAAACCATAGAAGCCGATTGATCCGCACTATGTCCTCATCTGAATCATCCTGCTGGCTGCATTTCTTCCCCATATTAAAGCGGTGATGGCTCTCTGATGGCAGAAGGGAACGAAAGGATTTGTCTTCAATCTCATCTTCAGTCATTGACTCGTCGAACTTATGGGAGTACTCAGTGGCAACAGAAGCAGAGTCTAGAGAGACAATAAATGATTTACGTTGTTCTTTGTTATTTTCCATTGCTCACTGACAGGTTTAGAACTTGAACTTGAAGTTAAGGGCTGAGCTCGAATCCAAGGATTAATTATCTGCTCAAGGAGCAGAGTGGGGTTACAATTATTGATTCAACATAACTTTGATATTGAATCACACAATGTTTAACATTGCTCATGCACAACCCACAGATCCAGGGGAAACACAAGGAACTTGGATTGAATAGCTGAAGCACATGACTGAATAAAGGAGTCTTGAAATAAATCAGTGCAAGACATGTGCCTATTTGACCCACATATCTTTGGATAGGGAAGGAGTGCTAATGTAGCAATACATTTTATTGATTCGAATCATCTAACCAAAGAGACACATTTCCCCGTTAAGACATGAGGTCAGTGGAAGGACAAAACATCCTTTCTGGTAAAAGAATTCACCTTTCTCACCAGGTAATAAAGGCACACTGTCTCTGTGGATCGAGTCATTGTCCACTGTTAGAAACACCTTCTCAATATTTCCCTTTGTGTGGCCAGAGGTTCTTATTTTCTCCAAAAATGATAAGGGTGAGCTGTCTTTTTTTAGATTAGATTCCTTACAGTGTGGAAACAGGCCCTTCGCCCCAACCCTCCAAAACGTAACCCACCCAGACCCATTTCCCTCTGACAAATGCACCTAACATCATGGGCAATTTAACATGGCCAATTCACCTGACCTGCACATATATAGACTGTGGGAGGAAATTGGAGCTCCAGGAGGAAACCCATGCAGACACAGCGAGAATGTGCAAACTCCACGCAGGCAGTCACCCGAGGCTAGAATCGAACTTGAAATACTGGTGTGTGAGGCAACAGTGCTAAGCACTGAGCCACCATGCCACCCTTACTTACTATTGCCGCTGCTGCTACTATAGGAATGTTACAGATCAACACAGATGCATAGTTTCAGGACACAAAAACAGGTTCTCAGTATTTGTGATTTACACAAGCTTCCTTCTCAACCTAAACCCATCAACATAGTTTTCTTTGATTTCGTGTATTCCAAGCCCCTCCTTGAATTCATCTGTTATTTGTTTGAATTATTTCTGATGAGGTAAGTTCTACATTCAAGCCCCTTTCTGGGTAAAAACTTTGTCGCCCTCTGCAAATTCCCTGTTGGATTTAATAGTGACTACAATTATATCCACAGCTCCAGGGCATAGTGTCATTCACAAGCAGAAATATATTTTCTAACTCTATCAAACCCCTATGCAACTGGACCATGTCACTCTTTTTCAATGAGACTCGTCTGTCCAATCTTACTTGATGAATTCAAATTCAGTTGTGATATAATTCCAGTAACTATTCTTTATCTGCCCTACTGCCTGTACATCCATATTACAGTATGAAGATTAGAATTATTTGCAGTGCTACAAGGGTGATCTGTCCATGGTTCTACACATATCTAACACATTTCCATTCTGTTAACACAGAAATAAAGCCATGCTCTACTTTTCTATGTAACCTCACAAACCGGTGCCATTTACTGTCAGTGACTCATTCCTATCTCCAGATCCCTCTGCCCTATTTAAGGACATATTAACAATGAGAAAGTGGTCTCTTTATTCGTTTGATCACAGTGTACTACCTCACACATGGGTGGAAGTTAACCTTCCACAGCTTTGACTGCAATATTCCCGGAACCAAATCCTCCCAACAGTAAATCTTCTTAAAGACAAAACTCCAATATATTAATGCAATTAATCTCGTCAACTATTTCTTGTTTGAAAAGCACTAACTGTCCAGCTCAGTTTTGAACAAACATCCTCTGCAACAGTTATTAAAATGTCACAAGCTGAACTACAACCACTATTTGCATTCATATTCATTGCAGCCCAAGAATGAGATGTGGTATCATTGAAGTCTATAAAATGGTCTAGGGATTGACCGAGTAGATGCAGAGAAGATGGTTCAATCTAAAATGAGGAGTCGTAAGTTTACAATAAAGGGAAAGCTGGAGGAATTACTTCTCTTCGAGGTTGGTGAATCTGTGGAATTCACTACCTCAGAACAATGTGGATTCTGGGACATTAAGTAAAGTTAAATATGAGATACGCAGGTTTTTAATTAGTAATGGGTTGAAGAGTTAAGGAGAGCTGGCAGTATTAGTGTTAAGGCCAAGATGAGATTAGCCATGACTGTATCAAATGGCACAGCAGGTACAAGGGGTTGGATTGATAATCCTGCTCCTAATTCTGATTATGTTCTTATTTCAAAAGGCGGAAGTAAGAGGCATGGACTAATACAAGGTGTTTAATGGGCATGGTATTGGAAAGACTATGGTGAGAGGCTGTTTGATTTGGTGAAGTGAGCTACAATATCTCTACAGTAGTGTCAGCAGACCAGCTGGGCCCAGCACAGAGAAAAGGCCGTGATGTCTCCTTTGCAGCATCTTTCCCCACCTATCCATTTCTAGTTTCGACCTTATTCCCTCCTCCCTAGCTTTCAACTTGAAGCTCCCTCACCAAAAACCTTGAAACCTCTTTCTCCAAACCCACCATCACCGAATCCCCCACCATCAACATTCTGGAGGTTTACTGTTGACTAGAAATTGAAGTGGACTAGCCATTTCACTACTGTAAATAAACCACTCCCCGAATCTCTGAAGCCAGTCCACCATCTACAAGACACAACTCAGGAGTGCAATAGAATATCCGCTACTTGGCTAGGTTTGGGTGCAGCTCCAAGAACACTCAAGAAGCTTGACAGCATCAGGAAAACGCAGACTGCTTGATTGGCACCACATTCACTCCCTCCTCCACTGATGCTAGGAACAGCATTATGTACTATCTAAAAGATACATTATATCAATTCAAAACACTTCAATAGCATCTTCCAAACCTATGACCAATGCCAACTAAAATGAAAAGGGAAGCAGATTCATGAGAACACCACGTTATACAGGTTCCCTTCCAAGCCACTACCATTTGGAGTTGAATATCTTTCAGCCTTCCTGAAGTGTCATTGAGCCAAAATTCTGGAACTCTCTCCCAACAGCTCTGCCAATAGGCCTACAACCCACACAGACTGCAGTGATTCATAAAGGGAGCTCACAAGTATCTTCTCAAGGGCATTTGAATGAGGCAATAAATGTTCGCACAACCAGTGACACCCACATTCCACAAATTAATTAATTCCTTAACGCCTCCTTCCTTCCTTCCACAACACTCCCACCCAAAATCAGCTGCGCTGTGCAAACACAAGCCTTGAGCAGCATGTGGTAGCCTACAAGGAGACCCAAGCCACATTCAGGAATCTCTTGAGGCCCTGAGCCGTGCTCAGAAAGGGGTGGTCCTGAATGAATAATAATCCCCAGCGATTCACAGAACGTAGTTAACAGTGAAGCTATCAGTTGCCAACTTCTTCACAAATAGACTGTTTGGGACACGGGATGAACGGCCAGAGTAAGTGGTAGATGCAAGTACAATTACAACATTTAAAAGACATTTGGAGAGGTACTTGAATAGGAAAGGTTGAGGAATTTGGGCCAAACACAGGCAAACTGCACGAGCGTACTTTTTGAAATTTGGTTGGCATGGATGTGTTGGACCGAAGAATTCATTTCCATGTTGCATGACTATGATTATATTGTTTTCAGCCACGGTAGTATTTTGCAATTGTCCTAAACTATGGTGTAATTGAACAAGTCAATGGAGGCGTTTGGCACCAGGGCCACAGTACTCTGTCGGTAAGATGTTGAGTAGTAGCTGCAATTTAGTTGGCATTTAATAGACACAATAATGGAGAAGTATGCAAGGAAATTACTGTAGGTGTTGGAATCTGTACTGAAAACAACAAATGCTGGAGCTGACAGCAGGTCAGGTATCATCCATAGAGACCAAGCAAACTAACGGTGAGTCTCAATGACTCAATCAGAGCTCTGACGAAGCGTCATCTGGACTCAAAATGTTAGCTTGCTCTCTCCGTCGAGTTTTTAAAAGAAGTTCATGGATGAAAGTGTCATTGGCTCGGCAGCATTCATTGTCCATCTCTAATTGCCCAATGGGCAGCTAAGAATAAAGCTCATTGTTGTGTGTCTGGAGTCACATGTAGGAAAAACTATGTAAGGATGGTAGCTTCTAACCTCAAGCATGTTGGTGAACCAGATAAGTTTTCCAAAACTCAACAAATGATTCATGGCTATTGAGGGAGTGCAGCGTAGGTTCACGAGGTCAATTACTGGAATTGCGGGACTACCTTACACTGAAAGACTGGAGCGACTGGGCTTGTATACCCTTGAGTTTAGAAGACTGAGAGGAGATCTCATTGAGACAGATAAGATTATTCAAGGATTGGACACTCTGAAGACAGGAACATGTTTTTGCTGAAGTGTGAGTGCCGAAACAGAGGACACAGCTTAAAAATACGGGGTAGACCATTTAGGGCAGAGATGAGGAGAAACTTCTTCACCCAGGGAGTGGTGTCTGTGTGGAATGCTCTGCCCCAGAGGGCAGTGGAGGCCCAGTCTCTGGATTTATTTAAGAAAGAGTTGGATAGAGCTCTCAAATATAGTGGAATCAAGGATTATGGAGATACGGCAGGAACAAGACACTAATTAAGGATGATCAGCCATGATCACATTGAATGGCGGTGCAGGCTCGAAGGGCAGAAAGGCCTACTCCTGCACCTATTGTCTATTGTCTCTTGTGATGAGATTTTTAATTCCAGATATTCACTGAATTCAACTTCCACCATTTCCTGTGGCAAGATTCAAACCTGGCTCTCCAGAATGCTGAAAAATGTGTTGCTGGAAAAGCGCAGCAGGTCAGGCAGCATCACAGAGGCAGGAGAATCGACGTTTCGGGCATAAGCCCTTCTTCAGGGATTAGGATGGTGTGCCAAGCAGGTTAAAATAAAAGGTAGGGAGGAGGGATTAGGGGGAGGGGCGTTGGGAATGTGATAGGTGAAAGGAGGTTAAGTTGAGGGTGATAGGCCGGAGAGGGGGTGGGGGCGGAGAGGTCGGGAAGAAGATTGCAGGTCAAGAAGGCGGTGCTGAGTCCGAGGATTGGGACTGAAATGAGGTGGAAGGAGGGGGGAAATTAGAAAGATGGAGAAATCTGAATTCATCCTACAAGGAGAGCTCGAAGAGAAAGGTGAGCCACCTGTGAGTAACAAAGGCAGTCAAGGGCAGTACCCACAAGGAAAAGAATGACATAGCAGCGGATGACTAAAAAGACAGAAAAATGAACATGTAATAAAATTGACAAGAAACAAAAATGAAAGGCAAGAGTTATACAGGAATATAAAAGTTGAGTATCTAAAGTCAGCATCGAACCCTTGGAGGTTCTGACTCTGTAATTGATAATGGGTACAGGGAAACAGCATATAATCTAAACTGATATTTCACATTGGTCTTCATGAAGGAAGATACCGTTATCATCCCAAAGGTAGCAAATAAGCAAGTTAACCATGGGGAGAAAAACGTTATAAAAGTCTTTGTCACAAGTGACAAAATATTGACCAATTAATTGGACTAAAGGCAGACAGGACCTCATGGCCTGGATCAAACATCTTTGAGGTAACTGGCTGCAGAGACATTCAAGGCATCGATTGGAATATTCCAGAATCAGGGGAAACAGGGAGCATCCAGTAGATTGATCAACTGTCCAAGAAGGGAAGGGAGACAGAAATCAGGAAACTATAGACTAGTAAGTTTAATATCTGTTTTGGTAACATAGCAGAGTCGAATATTAAAGTATGAAAGAGCAGGACATTTAGAAAAGCTTATCATTCAACATGGTAGACTTGGTTTTGTGAAAGAGAAACTATATTTGACAAATTTGCGACAGTTCATTGAGGAGATAACAAGCAGGGCTGATAAAGGGCAATCCAATGATGTTCTGTATTTGGATTTTAAAAATGCAAATGATAAGGTGCTACACAAACGTTAATTGCACAATATAGGAGCTCACTGTATCGGGGTAATGTATTTGCAGAGACTGAGGATTGGTTAACCACACTGGCTGTTGCTGAGACCTCATTTGGAGTACTATATATAATAATGCTCCTATATTTAATAAAGGGCAAAACAGCATCGGAGTCCATTCAAAACAAGATTCATTTAGGTGCTTCGAGGGTGAAAGGATTGACCTATCAAGAATAGATAAACAGTTTAGGTCATTATTCAATAGAAACTCGACAAATAAGGGGTGATCTTATGGAAACAAGAATCTGAGGAGCTTGACAGGGTAGATGTTGACGAGATCTTCGATCACCAGTGAAGTTTCAAACCAGGGAACATTACAGAAGGGAACATTCATTTTTTTTTTAAAGTAAAGAATTTTTACTCTCAGTGAATGGCTAGAATTTTCTAGCCCAATGAATTGTGAAAGTTAAATGTGGTAGGGGAATGGGTCTGCTTGGGTTACTCTTCGGAGGGTCAGTGTAGCTTGTTGGGCTGAAGAACCTGTTTCCACACAGTAGAGAATCTATGATTATATCTCAAATTATTTTAAAAGAGTGCATATAGATTTTTGAAATATTGAGCAGTTGAGGGCAATGCGGATCAAGCATAAAAGAGGTGTTGAAGCCTGGGTTGGCCCAGCCATGATCTGATAGAATGGGGGAACAAGCTGATGGGGATGAATGCCCTACTATTTCTTCAATTCCTTGAAGCTCCATTTCATGCTTTTTGGCTCCAAAGAAGACCGTGATACAATGTGCTAAAAATCTCAGATGTTGTGAAAAGGAGTGAAAATGGGGTGTTTATGTACTGATTCAGATGGGACTGATTCATCAATCACAGCTATGCAGTCATGAGTAGGAAGGTAATCCCTCCATGAATAAAGGAAATCTACTGCAGAGCTCACACAAAGGGAATTCTTACACTCAGTAAACTCTCCCATCACATGACCCAACATCTCAGCAAAAACAGGACGTACTGCGCATGCTCTAGCTAACAAACGTACCCCGGGTGTTTGATGTCAACACCGGACCAATGAAAGGACGTTGGCGGAGCTGGAGGACCTGGCGGGGCGGTTGGCGTCCAACCAATCAAAGTGAATAAGGGGCGGAACTAGACTAAACCACGTGATCACCCTCGCGCGCGGAGCAGAGTCGCTGAAATGAATGCTCCGGAAGTTATGGAGCGAAATGATACGTTAAGGAAAGAAATAAACAGAGGGAAACCGGAGGAAAACTGTGTTGCTATGAACAGAGAGGTTTTGCAAACATGTTGTGCGCGTCGAAAAACGCACATTTGAACGTCCCAGTCCCATGTTTTCAGTAAACGGGGAATTGCCTCAGGGCGCTGACATCTTTATTCGGGGCAACGATTCACTGAACACGTCTGCGGCCGCCATCTTTGTAGGGGGCAAGGTGCAGCCATGCGCATGTGCAGCCTTTCCCTGGGAGAGTCATTGTGATCATAGCAGCTCACACTGCTCTGATTCATTTCTGGGCTCCCTCATGACCACTTCGTCGTAGCTTCCTCGGTCTGGAACCATGGATGTATTTTTGGTCTGTTTTGTACTGTAATATTACTTTTATAGACCCTTTGTAAATGAGGTTTTCACTGCAGCCCAGACACTGACCATGTGCTGCTCTATTACCAGATTATTTTTTTCTAGAATATCTTTGACAGTCAAGAATTATTTTTCCAAATAAGTAAGTGCATTTTCCTTCCATTTCTGACTATCAAATTCTGCACCTTTTTCATTCCCTCTAATCTATATTACACTCCCTGAAACATCAACTGTGTTTCTCCTTCCACAGATACCAGTGATCAATGCCAAAGCCCTGTTGCCCGTGGAGAGGGTGATGTTTAACTTTCTTGTACAGCTGCAGCTGGTATGGTATAGGTGTTCCCACAATGTGGCGAGGTAAGAGACATTAAAGATTATTCATTCAGCAACAGTACAAATTTGAAGATAATGTCCAAATCAACAACGGTTTGTATTATTATTATCATGCTTATAATTTCATAAAAAATATTATTGAGAACTTTAGACATAAAGCCAGAGATGAATATATTAGGTCAGGTGACCAAAAGCATTGCCAAAAAGCAGGTTTTGATGAATGTCTTAATGATGGAAAACAGACCTATGAAGTTTTAGTTGAGAATTCCAGACAATGTTGCTTTAGCAAATGTGGAAACAGCCACACAGATGAAGCAATGAAGTAACAAATTATTGGGAGTCTGATGTGGTTCTGTTCGCCGAGCTGGAAGTGTTTGTTGCAAACGTTTCGTCCCCTGTCTAGGTGACATCCTCAGTGCTTGGGAGCCTCCTGTGAAGCGCTTCTGTGGTGTTTGCTCCGGCATTTATAGTGGCCTGTCCCTGCCGCTTCCGGTTGTCAATTTCAGCTGTCCGCTGTAGTGGCCGATATATTGGGTCCAGGTCGATGTGTTTGTTGATGGAGGTTGTGGATGAGTGCCATGCTTCTAGGAATTCCCTGGCTGTTCTTTGTTTGGCTTGCCCTATAATGGTAGGCGTTTCGTGGCTAGTTGATGTTCATGGATGCGGATCGTTAGCTGTCTTCCTGTTTGTCCTATATAGTGTTTTGTGCAGTCCTTGCATGGGATTTTGTACACTAAATTAGTTTTGCTCATGCTGGGTATCGGTTTGGTCATGTATAGGACAAACAGGAAGACAGCTAACGATCCGCATCCACGAACATCAACTAGCCACGAAACGACATGACCAGCTATCCCTAGTAGCCACACACGCAGACGACAAGCAACATGAATTTGACTGGGACAACACTACCAATATAGGGCAAGCGAAACAAAGAACAGCCAGGGAATTCCTAGAAGCTTGGCACTCATCCACAAACTCCATCAACAAACACATAGACCTGGACCCAATATACCAGCCACTACAGCGGACAGCTGAAACTGACAACCGGAAGCGGCAGGGACAGGCCACTATAAATGCCGGAGGAAACACCACAGAAGCGCTTCATAGGAGGCTCCCAAGCACTGAGGATGTCACCTAGACAGGGGACGAAACGTTTGCAACAAAAACTTCCAGCTCGGCGAACAGAACCACAGCAACGAGCACCCGAGCTACAGATCTTCTCACAAACACTGGGAGTCTCGAAGAAAATGGGTTGTCGAGGTCTCAAAGGGTGTGTGGTGCGCGGAGATTGGAATGATCACAGCCAGGAAAAAAGTCAAGAGTGAGAATTTTAAATTGTTGTTGCTTATTAATATGATGTTGCTTATGAATAGGTTGGATGAACATGTTTGGGGAGAAGTGAGCATGTGGGCGACTGTTTTAGATTTTCTTGAGATTATAGGGAGGTTGAATTTGGGAGGCTGGCCAGGAGTGTGTTTGGATCTTTAAGTCTGGAGATAACACACAATGGATGAGAGTTTCAATATATTAGCTGAGATGAGAGTGTAATCAGCTGGAAATAGTGGTGTTGGAGTGGGACTGGGCTGTCAACTTCACTCCATCTCTGGGATTCAGCTGGTTGTCAGGTTAAGAATCAGGGCTGCAACACAATCGGGAGCTGAGTGGTCCCGGTGGAGCCTAAAATGAGTGTCGCTCAGCTGGCTGTTGCTGAGCACCTGCTGATTGATAGCCCTGTTAATGACATTTTCTATCACTTTACTGCTGATCGAGTGTGGACTGACAGACGGAAATTTTCTGGGTTGGATTTGACCTGTGATTTTGTGTTGAACATCCCTGGGCAATGTTCCACATTGTCGGTCGATGCCAGTGCTGGAGCGGTAGGTGGCTTGGTGGGAGGCAAGTTCTGGAGCACAAGCTATCAGTATTATTGCCAGAATGTTAGCAGGACCCATAGCCTTTACACTATTTGTCCACTACTTGATATTACTCAAACTAAATTGAACTGGCTTAAAGCTCACATCTGTGTCGTAGGGAATCACTGGAGAAGGCTAAGATGGATCATCTCATTTTGCATCTGGCTGAAAATTACTGCAAATTCTGTCATCTTATCTTTTGTATGGATGTGTGAGACCCCTCCATCAGTAAGGGTGGGGATATCTGTAGTGCTTCCTGCAACAAGTTGTTTTATTGTTCATTACCATTCACAACTGGGTGTGACACAACTGCAGAGCTCCGATCTGATCCATTGGATGTGGGATCGCTTCGCTATATCACTTGCTGCTGATGCTGTTTGATATGCAGATGGTCCCACAGTGCCTCACAGGTATCCAGTTTGAGTTCCTACATCTGTTCGAAGTCTGTCCCAATTATCACGGTGATAGTACCACTCAACACAATGGAGAGTACTCTCAAATTTAAGGACCCTACCAACTCAGTCAGTAATCCTGCTGCTGAGCTACTCTTGGTGGAGGACATTGAAATCCTGTACCTAGAGTACTTTTGACACCATTTTACTGCCTCAGTGCTTCCTCCAAGTATTGTTCAACATGGAGGAGCACTGATTCAATAGCTGTGGGAGCACGGTACGTGGTAATCAGCAGGAGCCATGAGACTTTCTGGTGTCCAAAGTCAATGCTAAGTACTCCCAGGGCAAATGGTTCCTGTGTGTACACCACTGTGCCATCACCTCTGCCTGGTCTCTCCTGCTGGTGGGACAGGACATATTCAGAGATTTCAGGAGAAAGTGAAGATTGCAGATGCTGGAAATGAGAGTCGAGAATGTGGTGATGGAAAAGCACAGCAGGTCAGGCTGATGAAGGGCTTAGGCTCGAAACATCTATTCTCCTGCTCCTCGGATGCTGCCTGACCTGTTGTGCTTTTCCATCACCACAATCTCGATATCTAGGGATGGTGATGACCGTGTCTGGTCATTGTCTGTAACGGATGATTCCATGAGTATGACTTTGTCAGGCTGTTCCTTGACTAGTCTGTGAGACAGCTCTCCACATTTTGGCACAAAAAACAGATAGTAGTCTGGAGGATGTTGCACGGTCAAGAGGGCTGATTCTGTGGTTATATTTCCTAATGCCTTGTTAGATGCCGAGTGGTCCATCCAGTTTAATTCTTTTGTTGAGACTTTGCAGTGATTTATACAGTGAGTAGCTTGTTGGGCGACTGTCAGGTTGGCAGGATTTTTTCCGCCATTGACGATGGTTCCGCGGAGATCAGGAGATTCCTAATTCCAGTTAAATTTTACTTGAATTCAGATCCCACCACCTGCCGAGCTAGGATTCGAACCAGGACTTCAGTTGTACATTTTAATATTCTGAATAAAAGTTAAATACATCAGGTTTGTTCACACACTTTAAATATCACTAACCCTGGTTTTGTTTCTTTGTAAACACTGTCCATCATCCTGTCTCCTTCATCCTTCCCTCCAACATCAAGAGCAAGGAGCACATTGAGTTTCTCTATCACTAAGACTGAGACAATCCGATCAGCCACCTCTGCTGCTTCTCTCCCTCCCACTAGCACACGGAGCCAAACTATCTCACGTGGTGTTCCTGGTTTTTGTCCCAAAGTTACATCTTTCTCCAGTTTCTTGTCAAGCCTTATCAGGGCTCATCTTGACCTTTTACCCTAGTCTCTCTAAATTCCGAACATTACATCTCTGTTTCTTCCTCCTCCTCATCACTCCGCCTCGCCAATTCACAGATATTATTCCTTTTTGTGTTTGTCTTTTCTGGTTATGTCCTTCTCTTTCATTCTGCTAAAAACTAATATTTGACCTCACCATCGTTGGAAAATTCTGTTCCATCTCCACTCTCCCTTTCAAAATTCATTGTATTTGATGTACCTCTATCCTTGGCTCCTCCCGTATCTCTCCTACATACTGCCAGGAGGTGACATCATACAAAAGCACAATGTTGGCCTTCACATTTACACTGACAATGCTCAGCTCTCCCTCCCCATCATCCCTCTCCATTGCTCCATTGATACTCTGTTATCAAACTGCTTACCACGTTCCCACTACTCGATTCGCTACACTTTCCTCAAATGAAATGTTGCAATGGTTCCATTGCAAACATTCCATTGCCTTCAGTTGCTATTTCAAAATACTTTCCCTTACTGCTGTGCCTATCCCTCTCCCTGGGAACTATCTGAGGCAAAACCACAGTCTTCACAATCCTGCTGTCATATATGACCCCAAGGTGACCTTCTGATCAGACATCTGCACAATCCCAAACACCAGAAATTCCAGTCTCTAAAACGTTGCTTGTCTCCACCTCACCCCAGCTCCATTGCTACTGAAAACCGTAATCTGAGTATGTGTTGCCTTAAACCTGACGAACCTGAAACAGAACCCTTGATTCAGTGACTGACACAGAATCTGGTTCCAGACTCCCCTCCCAGTATTTACTCTCAGACACATCCTCGCAGTTTCTATCCTGTCAAACACCTTAGGAATCCCATATGTTTCAACAAGATCACCTCTCATTCTCCAGAATCAAGTGAGTAGATACCCAACTTGTTCAGCCTTTGCTTACAAAATAATTCCTCCAAACCAGGGATCATCCCAGTGAACCTTGCCTGAAATGCCTCCAATAAAGTGACACATTTCCTTATCTAAAGGGACCAAAACTGCTTTCATTACTCCAGATACGGTGGTCTCAACAGCACTGCATAAAGTTACTCTCAGGTTACTCCAAACTGTCATACTGAAAACCCTTGAAACAAAACATTCCATTCCCCTTCCTGATGACCTGTTGTAACTGTGTGCTGGCTTTCTGTGTTTCCTCACAATTTCACCCAGCTCCCTTTGTGGTACAGCTTTCTACAGTTTCCACCGTTTAAATAGCACTCCTCTTTTATTGTGTCCTCCAAAATGACCAATTTCCCTTTTTGCCAAATTATACTCCATCTGACAACTTGTTGCCCACATCTCCTGTGCATCTCTCTCTCTTCACAATCCTCTGAGAACTTTACAGCTTTGCCTTTTCGAGGAGATTCCCCTCCCCCCACCCCCATTCTTCTAAACATTTACAGGGAGCACTGGGAAGTGTGCAAAGTTGCGTTGTTTTTAGGGATACTCTGTGGGATGACTGGGAGGAGCATGTTGCCCATTGGTCAGAATGGACACAACTTGCCCATCAAGCTGCATGAGCCTTTCATACCCCATGTCTTATTGATGAGGCACAATGGCAGCACGGAAGGAAAGAAAAGGAAGCAAATCCTGCTCTCCACATCTCACTAACACTGGGACCATTCTGTCCCATGTGTCAAATATCTGTCCTGTCCAGTCACCTGAAGTCCCAAGGTGGAAACTACTAGAAACCCACATAGATTTCCCACTGAATTGACTGCTGGTCTCCACGAGGGTAATGTGTTCAGTCATCCTGGGACAGGAGGAGGGGATGGTGTGAGTTTCTAATATGAACTGACAGTGACAGACTTTATAAACATGTGTTACAGGATACTACAGGTAGGCATTCAGATGGTAATCTCAGTAATTGTAATGCCAAACCCTGACAGAATTTCAGAATTCATCAGGGCCTGGATATTTGCATTGTGTGTGAGGATTATGTTCCAGCTCAAACCCGATTTCTGCATAAACGTTCTCCTCTGAATCAGCCCATTCTCATAATAGATCTCCCCAAACCATCAATGTGTCCTCTAGCCCTTGTATCATGAACTGATGGGTGTAAGGTTTATTATTATAACGTGTAACTTTTGTGAACCCCTCTCTCACAGCTCCCATCAAGTTCATTTGCTACAAGGAGAACAATCTATTTCCCCAAACCCCTGATTGCCCAATGTCTCTTTGTCTCTATAAGATTCACCTCAGGATTGTGTTGGAACAGTCTCCACTTGCCTGCATCAGTGCAACCCCAACAATATTAAAGAAAGTGAACATCCTCCAGGACAAAGCACTGTGCTTGAGTGGTGTCCCAACCACGAACTTCAGCATTCTCTCTCTCCACCCCTGAGGCACAGTGACACTGTGGAAAAGGTAAAGTCAGCATTGTCCGAGCAGGTCGTACGACCGCTCTCTCGTTATGGAGAGATGTAGGGCGGTGGTATGACCTGAAGGTTACCACAGTCCAGGCAAAGAGAAAGGTTGAGAAGGAGAGTCCATCTATTGTAGATCGATATTATCTATGTATCCGCAACAACTATATCATAACAATGAATAATGAAAAAGAATATCCAAACACTCCACTAAAATCCCCCATTCCTTGAACCATCCTGGTCAATCTCCTGTGCGGCCTCTCAGGGACCCTGCCATCCTTCCCAATGTGTGGGCGATCTCTGGTTTGCACTGACCCAGCTGCTCTTTGTTCTTGTGGGTGATGTCATCATTGAGCAACAGTTGCACTAAACCTCATTTTTTTGAAGAGTGGGAGACACAGAATTGCCAATAGCATTTAAGACATATTTAGGTGCACGCTTGCGATGCCAAGACAGATAACGCGATGGACCAAGTATTGGAAAATGGATTAGGATAGTTAGGTGGTAGATTCCTTTACTGGCACAGACTCAATGGACCACAGAGCCTTTTTTCCTGTGCTGTACACCTCTAGATACTTAATGTAGGAATATGACAGGCCACATTTGAAACTAGGCCAGAAAAGGCGATATTAGAACAGAATGTACATGATAGGTCTATGTGTTTGGGAGGAAAGTGAGAGAGAGATTTATGAGGAAATTCTGGAGCTCGGCACAGGAATCTGAAAGGACCGTCATCAAGTGAGGAATAAAAATGGACTCTCCTGAAGGCTGGAGTCAAAGAAAGGCACATGTAGCAGAGATTTGAGAGACTGGAGGGGATTAGAATTAGGGGTAGTTCTGATCCTGTGCCCACACCTCCTCCCTCACCTCTATCCAAGGCCCTAAAGGAGCCTTCCACATCCATCAAAGTTTTACCTGCACATCCACTAATATCATTTATTGTATCCGTTGCTCCCGATGCGGTCTCCTCTACATTGGGGAGACTGGGCGCCTCCTAGCAGAGCGCTTTAGGGAACATCTCCGGGTCACCCGCACCAATCAACCAAACCGCCCCGTGGCTCAACATTTCAACTCCCCCTCCCACTCTGCCGAGGACATGGAGGTGCTGGGCCTCCTCCACCGCCGCTCCCTCACCACCAGATGGATGGAAGAAGAACGCCTCATCTTCAGCCTCGGAACATTTCAACCCCAGGGCATCAATGTGGACTTCAACAGCTTCCTCATTTCCCTTTCCCCCACCTCATCCTAGTTTCAAACTTCCAGCTCCGCACTGTCCCCTTGACTTGTCCGGACTTGTCCGACCTGCCTAGCTCCTTTTCCACCTATCCACTCCACCCTCTCCTCTCTGACCTATCACCTTCATCTCCTCCCTCACTCACCTATTGTGCTCTATGCTAATTTCTCCCCACCCCCACCCTCCTCTAGCTTATCTCTCCACGCTTCAGGCTCTCTGCCTTTATTCCTGATGAAGGGCATTTGCCCGAAACGTCGATTTTGCTGCTCGTCGGATGCTGCCTGAATTGCTGTGCTCTTCCAGCACCACTGATCCAGAATTTCCTATTCGATACCTGTCTAAATGACTTTCTCGTAGAATCCCTACAGGGTGGAATCTGGCCATTTGCCCAACATATCCACCCACACCCATTCCCCTACGTTTACCCCACACTAATGCACCCAACATACGCATCTCTGAACAGTGTAGGCGATTTAGCATGGCCAATTTACTCGTGGGAGGAAACCCACACAGACACGGGGATAATGTGCAAAGTTCACGCAGAGAGTCGCTGGAGGCTGGAATTGAACCCGAATCCCTGTGCTGTGAGCCACCGTGCTCCCCAGCAGTTGTAATTGTGTTCACATCTACCACTCCTCTGGAAGTTCATTCAACACATTAACCAACTCAGTGTAAAAAAAATCTACAATGTCTTTTTAAAGCCTTTTCTCCCCTCATCTGTAATGTTATGCAGCCCTCTCTTGAATTGCATCCCCTCCTGGAAAGGGCCTCTAATGAGGTCACCCCTCAACCTCCGACACTCCAGTGAAAAGAAGTCCCTGTGTCTCCTTATAACTGCAACCATCCATTACCATCACCATCACCATCCTGGTAAATGTCTTCTGAATCCAATCCAATTTTATGATATACCCCCGAGACCGGCACAACCAGAAATGGGCACAGTAATCCAGAAGAGACCTCCCCAACATCCTGTACAGTCTCAACATAACGTCCCAACTCTTATACTCAAAGATCTGAGAAATGAAGGCAAATGTGCTAAATACCTTCTTAACCACCCTGTCTACATATGACACAAATTTCAAAAACCTGAACCCTTAAGACTCTTTGTTCTTTATCACTTCTCAAGGCCTGACTTTCAATGTGTAATTCCTGCCCTTATTTGTTTTATGAAAATGTAATATCTTGCATTTATTCAATTTAAACTCCATCTGCCACTCTTCAGCCATTCACCCAGTTGATCAAGATCTCTTTGGAATCGTACAAAACCTTTGTTGTTTTCCACTTTAACATCATTTTTCGTGTCACCCACAGACTTACAACCCAAACTTTCCATATTCTCATTGAAATCATTCATATGAATGGCAAATAAAAGTGGACCCAGCACTGATCCCTGTGGAACACCGTTAGTCACAAGCCTTTAGTCTGAAAAACAACCCTCCACTATTTCTCTCTCGCCGACTATTTCAATTCTGACTATCACTAATCATTCCATATCTCTCCAAATAAATGTATCCTATCCATCAGAATCACTTGCAGCAACTTACCCATCACTAAAGTCAGACTCACAGGCCTCTCGTTTCCAGGCTTCTCCTTATATTCCTTCACAGACAACGGTACAACATTGGCCACTCTCCAGTCATCAGACAACTCAGACGCCATTTTTGATTGTACAAATCTTTCCAAAAGGAGCCGACAATTTCGTCCCACCCAAAGTGTTCCCCTGCTCTCACTTCAATTACTTACCCTGCTTATTAACTGAGAAAAAGTCAGGTTTCGCTCCTTCTCTGACAGGAACATTTACATATTGATAAAGAAAATGTTCTTGAACTCATTTAAGAACATAACTTCGTCACCAATTAAATCTTTCACACTATAGTAGTCCCAGTCAATATTTGGAAAATTTAATTCACTACTATTACAAACTTATTATTCTGCCATATTCCTGAGTTCTCTCTGTACATTGTTCCACAAGTTCCCTCTGATTATTGCAGGGTCTATAGCGCCATCGAACAAGGTGATTTTTTTTGTTTATTTGAAAGCCTCTGTGAGCACAGCATTTCAAAAACAAAGCTGTCTTCCACGATTTCAGTTTTCCTTGTGAATATTCAGAGGATGTGGGTGTCACTGACCAGGCCAGCATTCATTGCCCATGCTTCATAACTCAGAGGGCAATGAGAGTCAGCCGCATTGCTGTGGGTGTGGAGTCTCACGTAGGCCAGAGCAGGTAAGGATAGCAGTTTCCTTCACTAAAGGACTTTAGTGAACCAGATGGGTGTTTCCGAACAATCGACAATGGTTTTATGGCCATCATTAAACTTTTCATTACAGATTCTATTGAATTCAATTGCCACTATTTGCCATGGTCGAATTTAAGTCCAGGACCCCAGAACATTACCTGGGTGTCCAGATTACTCCTCCAGGTGACAATACCTTTTAGGTGATCGCCTCCCCTGATAATGATGTTAAAAATAAAAGATCTCCTTCTATGTTTGTAATTTGAGGAAATGAATTAAGACATCTCCAAAGACTTCTTCAAAAATCTAGCGAGAATAAACTGTTTGGGGAAACAAATCGTACTTTTTTGAAGGTTTTTTTTCGATCTGATTAGTTAGAATTGACAGTGCAGCAGTCTGTAAGGTCTGTAAAAACAGTAAGTAAGTTAAAGCTTTATCAATGTTTCCTTTTACAGAGTTTGCATTTCATAACCAGTAATTGCTACTCAAAATCATCAAAAAGACTCAAAGTGCAATTAAATTCAATCTATAACAGATGAGCACTAAGAGTTAATATACGACTGCATTCAACAGCCTCGGCACTAAAATGGTCTCTCTCCCTCTCTCGTGTCCTTTTGAACTCTCAAGCAAACATTTCCTTTCTCTCTGTGACAGCCCCGCTTGCAAGGGCTAATAAGAATCCATTATAATCGGCAGCGTCTGACCGTTAATTACAACGCATTTGATAGTACCGATTTTCGTTTCAGGGTCAGATTCAAACACTGTCATTACTTTCACAAGGAAATGCCTGTCAATGTTATCACTTGGTGTCCTGTTAACACAGATACACCGATACTAAGCCAAATGTTCTTAATTGCCTCACAGCATCGTGTTATCATTTGCTGACCCCAGGTGTCAATATCTTTTGCATTCTTAAAGTTCACCCCTTTTCTGAGCCCTTCTGCCTGTCTATTTTCTAGTGCAGTAAATGTGTTCAATATTTCAGCATTACATTTTAGTCTTTTTTTGTGAAACTAATAAATTAAAATAGATTTCCTTTTATTTTATGGAGAGGTAGCAAAACGTCTGATAATTCTTCTTCAAGCTGAAAAGTTTAAGCAGTGATTTCGAACAGGAGCAGATTTGTTTCCAAGATACTTAATTTACAGAGAGACCGAGATATAAATCATTTAACACTGTCACAACTTTTAGTAAGTAATAAAATTGGCAAAACATGCAGGGTGAAAATGTGAAGATTATTTTACTTGGTAAGTTCTGAGCATCGGGAACAGTTTGAATGGCAGTTGCATGCAGATTCAGAAGTTATTCTTAAAATGGTTTGGAATTTAACTTGTTGAGGAAAGATTTGGAGGGATATGGACAATAAGGAGAGGGATTGGGACAGATTTCCAGCATCTCCAGAGGGAGAGAGTACAGCCCCAATGATCTGAATTGCCCCCAGCCCTTGTGTTCTGTGATACTGCCCCATTTACTGTGAATGATGAAGTTCATACCAGGGCAGAGAGAGGGAGGATTCCACCACTCACCTCACAACAGGGCCCGGCTGATTGATGGTAGCTCAAGACCAATAGGATGTGAGTTGGTGTGGACAACACGTGACGAAGAGCCATGCAGGCGCAGTGTCACTGACTCATGTAAAAAAACCCGAATCATGCAACGAAAAACGTCATTACTTGAACCATCCTGGTAAATCTCCTGTACCCCCTCTCAGGAACCCTGCCATCCTTCCCAATGTGTGGGGAATCTCTGGTTTACACAGACCTAGCTGCTCTGTATTGTTGTGGGTGATGTCGTCGTAGAGCAATGGTTGCACTAAATCTCACTGTCTATAAGGGTGGGAGACACAAAAATCCCAACAATATTTAAGATGTATTTAGATATACTCTTGCAATGCCAAGGCAGATACGCCTATGGGCTATGTGCTGGAAAATGGGATCAGAATACTTATCTGGTAGTTTCCTTTATGGCACAGATCCAATGGACCACAGATCCTTTTTCTGTACTGAAGGAATTCAAGACAATTAATATAGGAATATGTCACGCCACATTTGGAACCAGGTAAGGGAGGGGATATTAGAAAAAAATGATACATGATTGTTTAATGTTTTTGTGAGGAAAGCTCATCCCAGCTCTTCCCCCTCCCCATCCCAGCACCTTCCCCCTCAACATCCCCTCCCCACCCGAGCACCTTCCCTCTCAACATCCCCATCCCCAGCACAGCATCTTGCCTCTGAAAATCGCCTTCCCTACCATACCACCTTACCACTCAACATTCCCTTCCCAAACCACAGCCCCTTCGCCCTCAATAACTCCATCCCCAACCCCAGCAACATCCTTCTCAACATTCCCTTCCCCAACCCCAGTATCTTTCCCTCTGAACAGCCCCCTACCCACCCAAGCCCCACCCCTCACAACATACCACACTCCCACCCGATCAATTTCCCTCTCACCCATTCCCCTCCCCACTCCAGAATCTTCCCTCTAAACATCCCTCCTCCCACTACAGCACCTTCTCTCTCAACATACCTCTCCCCATACCCAGCACCTTCTCTCTCAACATCCCCATTCCACACCCCAGCACCTTCCCTCTCAAAATCCCCGTCCCCACCCTAGCAACTTCCACCTCAATGTCCCCCTCCCACCCCAGCACGTCCCCTCTCAACTTCCGCCTCACCCACCCCAGCTCCTTCCCTCTCAACATCCCCCTCGCCTGCCCAGCAACTTCCCTCTTCAGTTGCTATTACAAATTACTTTCCCCACACTTATGAGCCCCTCACTCTCACTGAGAACTGTCTGAGGCAGAACTACACACTTCACAATATTGCTCTCATATCTGACCCCAAGATGACCTTCTGATCAGTCATCACAAACATCAGGAATTCCAATCTCTAAAATGTTGCTTGTCTCCACCTCACCCCAGCTCCATTGCACTGAAACCTCATATCCATGTCTGTGTTGCTTTAAACTTGACGAATCTGAAACAGAAACCTAGATTCGTGACTGACCCAGAATCTGGTTCCAGACTCCCCCATGGTGGGACACACCACCTCAGTATTTACCCTGGAATATATGTTTCAATGAGATTACCTCTCATTCTTCCAAAATCCAGTGAGAGGTTTCCCAACTTGTCCAGCCTTTTTTTAAAAGATACTCCCTCCAGCTAGGGATCATCCCAGTGAATCTTATCTGAAATGCTTCTGATGAAATGTTATGTTTCCTTAACTAAAGTGTGCAAAGTTACGATGTTTTTATGGGTAATCTGTGGGATGACTGGGAGGAGCTTGCTGCCCATTGGTCAGAATCGAGATAACTTGCCCATCAAGATGCATGAGCCTTTCACCCCCCATATCTTATTGATGAGGCACAGCGGCAGCACGGAATGAGAGAAAAGGAAGCAAATCCTGCTCTCCACATCTCACTGAATCTTGGAATATTCTGTCCCATGTGAAAAAGATCAGCCCTGTTTAGTCACATGAAGTCCCAAGGTGGAAACTCATACAAACCCACATAGATTTCCCTCTGAACAAACTGCTGGTCTCCACGAGGGGGGATGTGTACAATCATCTTGTGCTCGGAGGAGGAGATGGTGTGAGTTTCCAATCTGAACTGACAGTGACGGATTTTATAAACTTGTATTACAGGATACTACAGGTGGACATTCAGATGGGCATCTTAGTAACTGTAACGTCAACCTCTGACAGAATTACTCAATTCACCAGGACCTGGATGATCACATTGTGAGAGAGTGCTGTGTTCCAGCTCATTCCCACTTGCTGCATAAAAGTTATCCTTTGAATCATCCCATTCTCTGAGTTGGTCTTCCCCCAAATCATCAATATGTGTCCTGTAAATCCTTTTATGATGAGCTGACGAGTGTTAAGTTTATCATCTTGATGTATATGTCTTGTGAAACTCTCTATGACAGCTCCGCTCAATTTTCTTTGCGACAAGGAGAACGATCTCAGTTTCCCAAAACCCGTGTTTCCCCAATGTCTGTTTGCTTTCTATAAGGCACACATCAGGATTGTGTTGGAACAGTCTCCACTTGCCTGCATCAGTGCGGCCCCCAACACTATTAAAGAAAGTGAACATCCTCCAGGATAAAGCACTGTGCCTGAGTGGTGTCCCATCCACCAACTTCAGCAATCTCTCTTTCCACCCCCTAGGCACAGTGGCATCACTGTGTAAAAGGGAAAGTCAGCATTGTCCTACCAGACCATAGGGCTGCTCTCTCATTAGGGAGATATGTCTGCTGGTGGTTTAACATGATGTTTACCACAGCCCAGGCAAGGGGAGAGATTGGGAAGGAGAGTCCATCTATTGGAGATGAACATTTTTGTGCATTATTAACGCTGATGTCCTGCAACTAAAATCCCCCATTCCTGAACCATCCTGGTAAATCTCTTGTGCCCCGTCTTAGGGACCCTGCCAAACTTCCCAATGTGTGGGGAACCTCTAGTTTGCACAGACCCAGCTGCTCTGTGCTCCTGTGGATGATGTCATCATAGAGCAACAGTTGCACTAAACCTCACTGTCTCTCAGGGTGGGAGACAGAAATCCCAATAGCATTTAAGGTGTATTTGGGTGTACACTTGCGACGCCACTACAGATAAATTTTGGACCAAATATTAGAAAATAGATTAGTAAAGAGGTTGTTTTCTTTTTGTCACAGACAGACCCGATGGACCACAGAGACGTTTTCTGTGCTGCAGACGACTGAGATGCCTAATATAGGGATACGACGTGTCGAATTTAAAATTAGGTCTGAGAAGTTGATGTTAGATCAGATGAGACATGATTGTTTGACGATTTTTGGGAGGAAAGAGACGGAGAGGTTCAGGAGTAAATTCTGCTACTTTGGGCGCAAGAATTTGATAATGCCATCATCACGGGTGAAATAAAAGTGAGGTATCCTCAAGGCTGGAATTAAAGAAAAGCACACATAGCAGAGCTTGGAGACACTCAAGATTGGAGGTAGGAGAATAATGAGGCTGGAAGAGTCCGGGAGGATTGTGAGTTTGGAGGATGTTAGAGATAGAGATGTTTGTGATAGCAGAGATAGTGTCGGTTTTGAGGCTGGAGAGGAATTAGATATAAGGAAGAGTTGTAAGGCTGGACGACGGGACAGTGATGGAGTTGTGAGAATACAGGAATTAACAGATAGTGAGAGTTAGTCATACAGATAAACAACACAGAAACAGACACTGAGATCCAACAAATCCATGTCTACTATCTTTCCAAACTGGACTAATCTCACCTGCCTCTACTTGGTCCACACCCATACAAAAATGTAGTTGCCCCAAATGTCTCTCATAGAATTCCATGCCCCTACTCTACACCCACCCTTGACTAATTCACCCAATGTACACATCCCTGAACACTCGGTGTAATTTACGATGGCCAATTCATGTAGCCTGCAGATGCTTAGACTATGGGAGGAAACTGACACCTGGAACAAACGCATACAGACACTAGGAGAACATACAAGCCCCACAGAGACAGTTGACACAGGCTGGAATCGGCCCAAGGCTGTGAGGTAGCAGTGCTAGCCACTGTGCCACCCTGATATTGTAATTGTACTCACAGTTACCACTTCCTTTGGAAGTTCATTCCACATATGAACCACTGTCTGTGCAAAAGCTTTTTTTAAAAATTCTTTACATCTTGAATCGCGCCCCCTCCTGGAAAGGACGCGTGCTATTCACATTACATAGAATACAGAACATAGAAAAATACAGAGAAGTACAGGCCCTTTGGCCCTCGATTTTGCGCCGATCCAAACCCATCTAACCTACACTAGCCCACTATCCTCCATATGCCATATCCAATGCCCGTTAAAATGCCCATAAGGAGGGAGAGGCCACCACTGCTACTGGCAGTGAATTCCATGAACTCACGACTCGCTGAGTAAAGAATCTACCCCTAGCATCTGTCCTATACCTACCACCCCTTAATTTAAAGCTATGCCCCCTCGTAATAGCTGACTCTATATGTGGTGAAAGGTTCTCATGGTCAACCCTATCTAAACCCCCAATCATCTTGAACACCTCTTTCAGGTCACCTCTAAACCTTTTCTCGAATGAAAACAGCCCCAAGTGCCTCAGCCTTTCCTCATACGATCTTCCTACCATACCAGGCAACATCCTGGTAAACCTCCTCTGCACCCATTCCAGTGCCTCTACATCCTTCCTGTAATATGGCGACCAAAACTGCACACAATACTCCAGATGCGGCCGGACCAGGGCCTTATACAACTGCAACATGACCACAGAACTCCACAACTCCTCTACCAATAAAAGCCAGTACGCCGTATGCTTTCTTCACATGACTCTTTACCTGGGTGGCAACTTTCAGACATCTGTGTAAAAGGACACCAAGATCCCTCTGCTCATCTACACTACCAAGTATCTGACCATTAGCCCAGTACCCCATCTTCTTGTTACTCTTACCAAAGGGAATCACTTTACACTTAGCTACATTGAACTTCCTTTGCCACCATTCTGCCAGCTCTGCAGCTTATCTATATCTCGCTGTAACCTGCCACATCCTTCCTCACTCTCAACAATTCCACCGACTTTCGTATCATCAGCAAACTTGCTCACCCAACATTCTAGCCCCTCCTCCAGGTCATTTCTAAAAATGACAAACAGCAATGGTCCCAAAACAGATCATTACGGAACACCGCTAGTAACTGCAATCCAAGATGAACCTTTACCATCAACTACTACCCTCTGTCTTCTTCCAGCCAGCCAATTCCTAATCCAAACCTCCAACTCACCCTCAGTGCCATACCTCCGTATTTGTTGCAGTAGCCTACCATGGGGAACCTTATCAAACGCCTTACTAAAATCCATATACAACAGATATACCGCTTTACCCTCGTCCACCTCCTTAGGCACCTTCTCAAAGAATTCAATAAGGTTTGTGAGGCACGACCTGCCCTTCACAAAACCATGCTGACTATCCTTGATCACCTTATTCCTATCCAGATGTTCAGAAATCCTATCCCTTACAATTCTCTAAGACTTTGCCCACAACAGAAGTGAGACTCACCGGCGTATAGTTACTAGAGTTATCCCTACTCACCTTCTTGAACAAGAGAACCACATTTGCTATCCTCCAGTGTTCTGGCACTACTCCTGTACATAACGAGGACATAAAAATCAAGGCCAATGGCTCTGCAATCTCCTCCCTTGCTTCCCGGAGAATCCTAGGATAAATGCCATCAGGCCCAGGGGACTTATCTATTTTCACTCTTTCCAGAATTTCCAACACCTCTTCCCTACATACCTCAAAGCCATCCATTCTAATTAATTCTGACTCAGTATTCACATGGGCAACAATGTCGTGTTCCTGAGTGAATACTGACGAAAAGTATTCATTCAGTGTCTCCCCAATCTCTTCAGCCTCCACACGCAAATTCCCACTACTATCCTTGACTGGACCTATTCCTATCCTAGTCATTCTTTTAATCCTGACATACCTATAAAAGGCCTTCGGGTTTTCCCTAATCCTACCAACTAAGGACTTTTCATGTCCCCTCTTTGCTGCTCTCAGCTCTCTTCAGATCCTTCCTGGCTACCTTATAACTCTCAATCGCCCCAATTGAACCTTCACGCCTCATCTTTACATAGGCCGCCCTCTTCCCTTTAACAAGGGATTCTAATTCCTTATTAAACCACGGCTCCCTCACACGACCCTTTCCTCCCTGCCTGTCAGGTACATACTTATCAAGGACACTCAATAGTTGCTCCTTGAACAAGCTCCACATATCAATTGCGCCCTTCCCTTGAAGCCTACTTTTCCAAGCCACGCATCCTAAGTCGTGACTCACCGCATCATAATTTCCCTGCCCCCAACTATAACTCTTGCCCTGCAGTGCACACTTATCCCTCTCCATCACTAGAGTATAAGTCACCGAATTGTGGTCACTGTCCCCAAAGTGCTCACCTACCTCCAATTCTAACACCTGGCCTGGTTCGTTACCCAGAACCAAACCCAGTATGGCCTCACCTATTGTTGGCCTGTCTACATATTGTGTCAGGAAACCCTCCTGCACACATTGGACAAATACCGACCCATCTAACGAACTCGAACTATAGCTTTCCCAGCCAATATCGGAAAAGTTAAAGTCCCCCATAACAACCACCCTATTATTTTCACTCTTCTCCTGAATCATCCTCGCAATCCTTTCTTCCACGTCTCGAGGACTATTAGGAGGCCTGTAGAAAACTCCTAACAGGGTGAACTCACCTTTCCTATTCCTATCCTCAGCCCAAACTACCTCAGATGGCGAGTCTTCATCCATCGTCCTTTCCACCGCTGTAATACTATCTTTGACAAGCAATGCCACATTTCCCCCTCTTTTACCCCCACCTCTGACCCTACTAAAACATTTAAACACTGCAACAGCCAATCCTGTCCCTGTTCTACCCATGTCTCCGTAATAGCCACAACATCGAAATCCCAGGTACCAACCCACACTGCAAGTTGACCTACCTTGTTTCGTATTCTTCTTGCATTGAAGTAAACATTCTTCAAGTCACTTTCCTGTTTTCACGCACCCTCCTTTGAGATTGATGCCATGTTCCTAACCTCCCTACACTCCAGGCCCTGCACTCTAAAGCTACAGTCTAGGTTCCCATGCCCCTGCAGAGTTAGTTTAAACGCCCCCTCCCCCCCCCAAAGAGCACCAGCAAACCTCCCCCCAAGGTTACTGGTGCCCCTCAGGTTCAGGTGTAGACCATCCTGTTTATAGAGGTCCCACCTTCCCCAGAAAGAACCCCAGTTATCCAGATACCGGAATCCCTCCCTCCTGCACCATCCCTGTAGCCACGCAATTAACTGTTCTCTCCCTATTCCTCGACTCTCTATCACGTGGCACGGGTAACAAACCAGAGCCAACAAGTCTGTTCTATCTCAGCTTCCAACCGAGCTCCCTGAAAGGCTGCCTAACATCCTCATCCCTCTTCCTACCTATGTCTTTGGTGCCAATGTGGACCACGACTTCGGGCTGCTCCCCCTTAAGGACCCGGAAAACACGATCAGAGACGTGACGTACCCTTGCACCTGGGAGGCAACATACCAAACGTGAGTCTCTCTCGCCCCCACAAAACCGCCTATCTGTGCCCCGAACTATCGAGTCCCCAATAACTACTGTTCTGCTCTTCTCCACCCTTTCCTTCTGAGCAACGGGGACAGGCTCCATGCCAGAGGCCTGGACCCCATTGCTTACCCCAGTTAAGTCGTCCCCCCCCACAAGTATCCAAAACAGTTGACTTGTTCTTGAGGGGAACGGCCGCAGGGGTCCCTGCACTGGCTGCTTCCTCCCAGTCCCCCATCTGTCTGCAATCTTTGGAGTTACTACTTCCTTAAAGCTCCGATCTATGACCCCCTCTGCCTTCCGAATGATTCTAAGTTCATCCAACTCCAGCTCCAGCTCCAGTTCCCTCACACGGTCTTGGAGGAGCTGGAGATGGGTGCACTTCCTGCAAGTGTAATCAGCAGGGACGACCATGGCATCCCTCACCTCAAACATGTTGCAAGAGGAACATTGCACTGCCTTCACTGCCATCCCTCTAAAAGCAACCTTTAAAAACAAACTAGGTCCAAGAATAGAACAAGCAAAATGCAGTACTTACCACAACGGGTGGGAGGCACTACCTCTGTAATGCCTCGGGTTCCTCTCCTGCGCACTTTTATAGGGAAAATAACCTACCCAGGTAAGTCTGCGCTACAACAGCTTCCGGGTCCGCTCCTCGCTTTTTTTAAAAAAAACCTGTACTCTTTTTCTTATTACCAGTACCCTTTATGGTTTTATAAACCTCTGATAAGATCACCCCTCAGCCTCCTACACTCCAATGAAAGACGGCACAGCCTATCCAGCCTCAGGTGACTGCTTATAATTGAAACCATTCATTCCCACCAATATCCTGGTAAATCTCTTCTAAACCCGCTCCAACTTAATAATGTCCTCCCGAAAACAACACAACCAGAACTGGGCACAGTATTCCAGAAGATGCCTCCACAACGTCCTGTACAATCTCCAACATAATATCCCAAATCTTATACTCAAAGGTCTGAGAAATGATTGCAAGCATGCTAAACACCTTCTGAACCACCCTGTCGACATGTGACACAGGCTTCAAAGACCTGAAACCCTCCATCTCTGTGTTCCCATTTCACTACTCGAGGCCCTACTTTTAATCGGTGCCTGCCCTCGTTTGTTTTATCAAGATGTAATATTTTGCATTTATTCCAATCCAAAAATCCAAAAAATCCTGAGCGCTACAGACAGTAGGAGCACACTAAAGAGGGAAGTCAGGACGGCAAACAGGGAACATGAGATAGCTTTGGCAAAAATGGTTAAGGATAATCCAAAGGGTTTTTATAAATACATTAAGAACAAAAGGCTAATTAGAGAGAGAATAGGGCCCCTCAAAGATCAGCAAGACAGCCTATGTGTGGAGTCACAGTAAATACTAACCGAGTATTTTGCATCAGTGTTTACTGTGGAGAAGGACATGGAAGATATAGAATGTGGGGAAATCGATGGTGATATCTTGAAAATGTCCATCTTACGGAGGAGGTAGTGCTGTGTGTCTTGAAACATGTAAAGCTTGGCAAATCCCCAGGACGGATGAGGTATACTCTATAAGTCTGTGAGAATCGATTGCTGGGGCCCTTGCAGAGATATTTTCGATTAGATTACTTGCAGCGTGGAAACAGACCCTTCAGCCCAACATATCCACACTGACTTGCCGAAGCGCAACCAACCCAGACCCATTCCCTTACAGTTCACCCCTTCACCTAACACTACTGGCAATTTAGCATGGCCAATTCACCTAACCTGCACCTTTTTGGACTGTGGAAGGAAACCGGAGCACCCAGAGGGGACCCGCGCAGCTAGTGGAAGAATGTGCAAACTCCAGACAGTCAGTCGCCTGAGGCGGGAATTGAACACAGGTGTCTGGCGCTGTGAGGCAACAGTGCTAACCACTGTGCCCCCATGCCGTCCATCAATGCATTGTTGAATGTCATAGGTGAGATTCCGGAAGACTAGAGTTAGGTTAACGTGTTGCCGCTATTTAAGAAAGGGGGTAAAGACAAGCCAGGGAACTATCGACCAGAAATAGGGGTAATAGGTTTAGGGTGAGAGGGGAAAGATTCGAAAGGGAACTAAGGAGCAACGTTTTCACTCAGAGGGTGGTGCGTATATGGAATAAGCTGCCAGAGGAAATGTTAGAGGCTGGTACAATTACTGCATTTTAAAGGCATCTGAATACTTATGAATAGGAAGGGTTAAGAGGGATATGGCCCAGGTGCTGGCAAAAGAGACTAGATTAGTTTCGGATATCTGGTCGGCATGGACAAATTTGACTGAAGGTTCTGTTAGGTGTTGTTCATCTGTGACTCACAGCTCAGTGGGTTTCGATCTCTTCAAAGATAAATCTTCGACTGTCTTATTTTTGTAAATCTATGACATTCAGTAGGTGAGGGTTTATTTATTTATATTCGCATCTTATGATACTTTGATTAAGTTTTTAAATATAACACATTGGTACTAATTTATGCTCGAGTAGTATTTTGTGAAGCAGCAAGACTGTGCCTTTGTCTGGGTCTGTAGAATGTTAAGGTGCAGAGATGGCATTCGTACGGGGATGTGCTCTTCCTATCGGATGTAGGAGATGAGGGAAAGTTTCAATGGTTCTCATGATTGTCTGCAGGAGGTGAGGGAACACATCCTATAGGATTTCATGGATCAGATGGAACTTTGATTAAAGAATGAAGAATTTGCCAGAGCTGGAGGGGTGGTGATAGATGGCAGTTTCAGAAAAGTAGGAAAACTGCAGATGTAGTCAGATAAATGGGTTACACCTCCTGGGAAAGGTAGGAGCGGAGGGCAAGTCGTGCAGGAGTCTCCTGTGGTCCTCTCCATCTCAAACAAGTATACTGTTTCGGAAAATATAGGCTGTCCCAGACTCTTGTGTGAATGTTGCACTGACAGCCAAGTTACTGGTACTGAGACTGACTCGAATGTAATGAGAGATATATCAGGTGCCAAATGATCAATGATGATTGGGGACTCTCTGGTCAGGGACACAGACTGTCGTTTCTGCAGCTGACATTGAGATATCAGAATGGGTTGGTACCTTCCTGGTGACAGGGTCAAGGATGGAGTGCAGAATATTCTGAAAGCGGAGAATGATCAGTGGGAGATCATTGTACATTGGTACCTATGACATAAGAAGAGAAAAGGATGTCGTCCTGATGAGAGAATATAGCAAGTTAGCGTGGAGGATAAAAAGTAGGTCCTTGTGGGTAGTAATATCCTGGTGCCACGTCCTAGTGAGAGTAGAAATCGCATGATAGAGCAGAAGAATGTGTGGCTAGGAATCTGGAGCAGGGGAGAAGGATTCACATTTTTGGACCCTTGGTATCTCTGGGGTAGAATTGTTCTGCATAAGAAGGATGCATTGTACCTGAATTGGAAGGTGTCTAAAGTCCAGGTAGGGAGATTTGCTAGCGCTACTCGTGAGGCATTTAACCAGTGAGGGAGGGGAGCAAAATCCAAAGAGATCGTGAGAAAAGAGGTATGTCTGAGGCTGGTACAGTTGAGAAGTTAGACAGCCAGGATGGGCAAGGGCAAGGAACAGAATAACGTGGGACTGACAAGTTCCAATGGACAAAAGGTGCAGGAGTAGGCCATTCGACCTTTTGAGTCAACACCACCATTCATTATGATCATGGCAGATCATCCACAATCAGTATCCTGTTCCTGCCTTAACCCATAAACCTTGATTCCACGATATTTAAGAGCTCTATTCAGCTCTTCCTTGAAAGCATCCAGAGACTTAGCCTCCTCTGTCTTCCAGGACAGAGCATTCCATGTGTCCACTACTCACTGGGTGAAGACGTTTCTCCTCAACTCTGTTCTGAATGACCTACCCCTTGTTTTAAACTATGTCCTCTGGTGCTGAACTCTCTTGTCAGCGGAAACATGCTTCCTATCTCCAAAGTGTCCAATCCTTTCATCATCTTATACGCCTCAATCAGACCCCTCTCATCCTTCTAAACTCAAGCGTATACAAACCCAGTCGCTCCAATCTTTCAGCGTGAGATAGCCTCACCATTCCGGGAATTGACTTCGTGAACCTACCCTGCACTCCCTCAATAGCCAAAATGGACTTCCTCAAATTTGGAGACCAAAACTGCACACAATACACCAGGCGCGCTCTCTCCAGGGCCCTATACAACTGCAGAACGACGTCTTTGCTTCGATACAATTCCTCTTGTTATGAACACCAGAATGCCATGAGCTTTCTTCACTGCCTGCTGTACCTGCACGCTTGCTTTCATTGGCTGATGTACAAGAATACCTAGATCTCATTGTACTTCCCCTTTAACAAATGTGACTCCTTTTAGATAGTAATCTGCCTTTCTTTTTTGCCACCAAGATGGATAACCACACATTTATCCACATTAAACTGCATCTGCCATGCATCCGTCTACTCACTGAGCCTGTCCAAGTCACCCTGTATTCTCATAACATCTTCCTCACATTTCACCCTGCCACTCAAATTTGTGTCATTAGTAAATTTGCTAATATTACTTTAATGCCTTCATCTATACCATTAATGTATATTGTAAGCAGCTGCTGTCCCAGCACCGGACCTTGTGGCACCCCATCACCGCCTGCCATTCTGAAAAGGACCTGTTTATCACTACTCTCTGCTTCATGGCAGCCAGCCAATTTTCAATCAAAGTCTGTATTTTGCCTCCAGTACCATGTGACCTAATTTTGCTCACTAATCTCCTATGTAGGATTTTATCAATGGCTTTCTGATAGTCCAGGTACACTGCATCCACTGGTTCTCTCTTGTCCATCTTCATAGTTACATCCTCAAAAAATTCCAGAAGGTTCGTCAGGCACGCTTTCCCCTTCCATGCTGACTCTGATGAATACTATTAGTGCTCTCCAAATGAGTCGTAATTTCATCTTTTATAATTGCCTACCGCATCTATGCCACTACTGACGTCAGGATAACCAGTTTACAATTCCTTGTTTTCTCTCTCTCTCCTGTCTTGAAAAGTGGGATAACGTTAGCCACCCTAGAATCCGCAGGAACTGATCCTGAATCTATAGAACATTTCAAAATGATTACCAATGCGTCCATGATTTCCAGAACCACCTCCTTAAGTACCATAGGATGCAAACCATCAGGTTCCAGGGACTAGTTACCATCAGACCTTACAGTCTATCCAACACCATTTCCTGCCTAAGATACATTTCCTTCAGTTCATCCATTACCCTAGGTCCTTTAGCCATTATTACATCTGGGAGATTGATTGTGTCTTCCCCAGTGAAGAGAGATCCAAAGTACCAATTCGACTCTTCTGCCATTTCCTTCTTCCCCGTAATAAATTCACCCGTTTCTGTCTTCAAGGGACAAATTTTAGTCTTAACAATTCTTTTTCTTTTCATAGACCTGAAAAAGTTTTTACTATCCTCCTTTATATTTTTGGCCAGTTTGCCTTTGTACGTCATGTTCTCACCACGTATTGCCTTTCTCGTTATCCTCGGTTGGTCTTTAAAGTTTGCCCAGTCCTCCGGCTTCCCGCTCATCTTTGCTGTGTTATTCTTACCTTTTATCTTCATATTGTCCTTAACTTCCTGCCTCCCCTTAGGATCTTTCTTCCTCTTTGGAGTGAACTGATCATGCACCTTTTGCATAGTATCCAGAAATATATGCCATTATTGTTCCCCTACCATCCCTGCCAGGCGATTGATCCATGGATCATTGACCAGCTCCATAGTTCCCTTTGTTCAACTGCAATACTGACACTTGTGATTCGCCCTTCTCCCTTTCAAGTTGCAGATTAAAACTGATCATATTATGGTCACTACCTCCTAATTGCTCCTTTACTTCGAGGTCCCAGTTCAAATCCGGTTGTTACACAACACCAATTCCAGTATTGCCTTCTCCCTGGTAGGCTCCAGTACAAGCTGTTCTAAGAATCTATCTCGGAGACACTCCATAAACTCCATTTCTTGGAGTCCAGTACCATCCTGATTCTCGCAGTCCACCTGCATGTTGAAATTCCCCATAACAACTGTCGTAATACATTTGCAACTGGCCAATTTCAACTCCTTCTTCGAATTACAAGCTACGTCTAGACTACTGTCTGGGGGCAAGTAGATAACTCCCATTCGGGTCTTTCTACCCTTCCAATTTCTCAGCTCTATCCATACTGACACGACATCTCCTGATTCTATGTCGCCCCCCCGCGCCCGCCCCCACGCGCCCGCCTTTGCAAGGGGCTGAATATTATCCCTCACCAACAGGGCCACCATCCCCCATCTGCCCATCGGTCTGTCCTTTCGATAGCAATGCACTGCATTTATTTCAATGCCAGAGCTTGACAGGGAAAGTAGGTGAGCTTCGGATATGGTTTTGAACATGGGACTGGGATATCATGGGTGTTACAGAAACGTGGCTCAAGGATAGATAGGGCTGGCAGCTTAATATTCCAGGATATAGATGCTATGGAAGGACAGAAAGGGAGACGAGAGGAGGCAGAGTGGTATCTTTGATTATGGTTGTGCTTAGGGAGAATATTCCTGGAGTACGTCCGGTGAAGTTATTTGGGTGGAACTGGGAAATAAAAAAGGGATGATCACTTTTTTGGAGTTGTCTGTGTGGATTTCATCTGGGTGCGCTGGAATTCTCCCACAGTCCAAAGATGTGCAGGTTGAGTGGATTATCCAGGCTGAATTGACAATGCTGTTCAGGAATATGCAGGTTAGGGTGGATTATCCAGGCTGAATTGCCCACAGAGTTCAGGGATGTGCAGGTTGGGTGGATTATCCAGGCTGAATTGCCCATAGAGTTCAGGGATGTGCAGGTTGGGTGGATTATCCAGACTGAATTGCCCATAATGTTCAGGGGTGTGCCGGGTGGGTGGATTATCCAGGCTGAATTGCCAATAGTGTTCAGGGATGTGCAGGTTCGGTCGATGAGCCATGGGAAATGCAGTGTTACAGGGGTAAGGTGGGAGGCTGTCAGAGTCATTGTAGATGTGATGGGTCGAATGGTCTACTTCCACACTGTCAGGATTCTCTGATAATTCTACTAGATTTAAAACAGTTACAGAAAATATAGACCAGACCTAAAAGTTGGTGTTTTAAATTGGAAAAAGGCGAATTTTGACGGCACAAGGCGAGAACTTTCAATATTTCTTTGCTATTCCCAGGTAAAGGAACGGCTGGAAAGTGGGAACATAAGAATATACGGAATAGCAGCGGGAGGAGGCCATCTGGCCCCTCAAGCATGCTCTGCCATTCAATAAAATCAGGGTTGATCCTATCATGTCCTCAGCTCCACTTTCCTACTCCTTCACCAGAACCCTGAATTCCTTTCCATTTCACAAATCTGCTTTTGCCTTAAAGACATTCAAGATGAAAACCTCAACTGCTTCACTCAGCAGGGAATTACATAGATTCAGAACCATTTAGCTGTAGAAATTCCTCCTCAACTCAGTTCTAAGTCGACTCCCAATTAATTTGACGCTGTGTTGTCTAGTTTCACCCGCCCCGGTGGAAATGAACTCCCTGCTTCAATCTTATCTATTCCCTTCTTAAATTTATTATTTTCCGATGCAACCTCGCATTCTTCTAAATCCCAAAGAATATAGTCCAAGTCTACTCAATCTCTTCACATACGCCAACCCTCTCAACTCCAAGCTGAATCTAGTGAACCTCCTCTGCACTCCCTCCAGTGCCAGTCCATTCTTGCTGACGTAAGGAGACCAAACCTGTACGCAGTATTCGAGGTGTGGCCTCACTGGCACCCTATACAGATTCAGCACAACCATCCCTCTAGCAGTGAAGGACACTATTCCATTCACCGTCTCTTATAGCCCCCCGGGATACATTCCATCATGGCCAGGAGATGCATCTACCTTTAGGCTATTATCTTTCCCAACATTGCTGCTTTACTGATTACTTATTCAAATTGTCTCATTTTTCAGGCCTATGGAGACAATGTGAGTACACAGACAGTATGTTCCTGTTAAGGCCAAGGCCGGTCGGTGTAGAGAATGCTGCCTGTCAAGAGAAATTGAGGCTCTGGCAGAGAAAATAAATGAGGGATATGACAGGTACAGACGCTGGGTTTGTGTGAATACCTGGAGGTGTATGATGCAGTAGGAGTATACTAGGAGGGCACAAAAAGGGCATGAGATAGCTTAGGAAAACATGTTTAAGGAGAATCCAAAGAGATTCTACAAGTACACGAAGGACAAAAGAGCATCCAGGCAGAGAATAAGGAACCGCAAAGACGTGCAAGGGTGTCTGTGGAACCACAGGAGATGGGAGAGATACTATCCGAGGATTTCATGTCAGCTTTTACTGCAAGACGATATGGAAGCTAGAGAGATTGGAGAAATCAATAGTGATAACTTGACCGGTGTCCATATTACAGAGGAGGAGGTACTGGATATCCTATAATACATAAAGCTGAATATCTCTGGTACCTGATCAGGTGTATCCCAGAACTTTGTGGGAAGCTAGGAACGTGATTGCTGAGCCCCTCGTTGCGATATTTGTATCATCGATCGCCTCAGGTGGGGTGCTGCAAGACAGGTGCCATTATTTGGGAAAGGATGGTAAGGAAAAGAGAGTTAAGTATAGAGCGGTGCGGCTGAAGTCAGTGGCAGGCAAGTTTTTGGAAGGCATTCAAAAGGACAGGATTTGCATGTAATTGGAAAGGTAAGAAATGATTAGGGATAGTCAGCATGGCTTTGTACATAAATGACTAACTTGGACTTCGGAAAGATGTTCAACAAGGTTCCACATAACAGAATGGTCAGCAAGTTAGACAACATGGGATACAGGGAGAACTAGCTATTTGGATACAAAATTGTTTAGAAGCTTGGAGACAGAGAATAATGGTGGGTGGTTGCTTTTCGCACTGTAGGCCTGTGATGAGCAATATGCTGGAAGGATCAGTGCTGGGTCCACTGCTTTTCATCATTTATATATTGATTTTTATGTGGATATAGGAGGAATGGTTAGTCGGTTTACAGTAGACGCTAAATTTGGAGATGCAGTGGATGGCGAAGAAGGTTACCTCAAAGTACAATGGGACTTCAATCAAATGGGCTGAGGAGTGGCAGATGGAGTTTAATTCAGATAAATGTGAGGTTCTGCATTTTGGAAAAACAAATCAGGGCGTGACTTATGCACTGTATGGGAAGGCCCTCGGGAGTGTTACTGAACAAAGAGACCTTGGAGTGCAGGTTCATAGTTCTTTGAAAGTGGAATCAGAGATAGGCAGCGTAGTGAATAAGGTGTTTGGTGTACTTGCCTTTATTGGTCATTGCATTGAGTATAGGAGTTGTGACATCATTTTGTGGTTGTATAGGACATTGATTCTGCCACTTCTGGAATTCTGCTTTCAGTCCTGGTCTCCCTGCTGAAGGATGGATATTGTAAAACTTGAGAGGGTTCAGAAAAGATGTACAAAGATGTTGCCAGAGTTGAGATTTTGAGCTATATAGACAGAGGCTGAATAGGCTGGGGCTGTTGTCTCTGGAGCATCCGATGCTGAGAGATGACGTTAGTGGTTGATACAATCGTGAGGGGCATGGATAGGGTAAACAGTCAGGGTCTTATTCCCTGGTGAGGTGAGTCCAAAACTAGGGGGCACAGGCTTAATGTGTGAGGGAACAGATGTAAAAGAGATTTAAGAGGCAATGTTTTCAAGCTGAACGTGATATGTGAAGGGAATGAGCTGCCAGAGAAAATGTAGAGGCTGGTATAATTACCCAATTATGACTTTGAAATGTTGTATGTGATTAGCAAAGGTTTGGAAGGATATGGGCCAAGTACTGGCATATGGGACGAGATTAATTTAGGATATCTGGTCGGCATGGACAAGTTGGACCGAAGGGTCTGTTTATGTGCTGTACATCTCTATGATACTAATAAATTAAAATTAAGATTGGTTTCTCTTTTATGAAGAGGCAGCAGAAGGTCAGACAATTCTCCTTGGAGCTGAGAAGGTTAAGTTGTGATTTCAACGAGGAGCAGATTTGTTTCCAGGATATTTAACTTGCAGAGAGACAGACTGAGAAAGTATTAACGTCATAATTTTTAGTAACTACTTTCAGGTACCTGGCAAATAATGCAGTGTAAAATTGTAAAGATTATTTTACTCACTAAGTTCTGAGCATTTGGAACAGTTTGAACTGAGGCTGGATGCAGATTCCATAGTTATTGTCAAAACAAATTTGGAATTTAACGTTTTTAAGGAAGACTTTGGAGGGCCACAGGCAAATGGGAGGTGAGTTGGGACTGACTGGCGCCATCTCCAGAGTGAGAGAGTACAGCCCAATGGGATGAATAGCCCCCAGACCCTGCACTCTGTGATACTGTCTCATTCACTTTGAATGTTGAAGCTCATCCCAGGGCAGATGCATACAGATGTACAGCACGAAAACAAACCGTTTGGTTAAACTCGTCCACGCTGACCAATTATCCTACACTAATCTAGTCCCATTTTCCAACACTTAGCACATATTCTTCTCCACCCTTCCTATTAATATACCAATCCTGATGCCAAATGGCATTATTGTACCAGCCTCCACCATTTCCCCTGACCGAAGATTCCATACACGCACCAATCTCAGTGTGAAAAAAGTTGACCCTCTGGTCCCTTTTAAATCTTTACGCTCACATCTTAAACCTATGCTGTCTCGTTCTGGACTCTTCCCCCACCCCGCCCCCCCCCCACCCCACCCACACCCCACGTCAGGGAAAATACCTTGTCTAATTATCCCATTCATGTTCCTCATGATTTTATAAACCTCTATGAGGACACCCTCATCCTCCAATGCTCCTGGGCGGAGCCCAACACCATGTCACAATGGGGCCCGGCTGATTGACGGCAGCTTCAGACCAATAGGAGAGTTGGCGTGATCGTCTAGCCAATGGGAGTGATTGAGGAGCTGGGTCCAGCACGCCCATACATGCCCAGCTGTGCAGGCGCAGTGTCACTGTGAGGGGGGACTCAGTGAGTGTGAAGGGAGTGGGAGAGAGTGGGAGGGTTAATAAACATACAGCGTAGGCTGCTCGACCTGAATTAGAATTTCTGGGAAAATTAGAATCAAAAGAACTGCAGGTGCTGTAAATCATACAGCAACCAAAAGGTACTGGTAAATCAATGCAGGACTGGCACCATCTGTGAGTGAAATCACAGTTAACATTTTGGTTCCTATGACCCTTTCTGAGAACTGATGTAACTGAGAAACAATTGTCAGTTTATATGCAGAAGGTAGGGGTTAAGGAGTAAATGATAGGTGGGGATAGAGTCCAATAAAAGAGATGGAAGCAGTTGAACAAAGGAATGGATAACGATTTGGCTGGGGGAGGGTGAATAGCTGTTTATGGGGACTGTTAGTGGATAACCATATGTAGTGGGTATTGGCAGGCTATGTAATAACAAGGACTGGTCTGTGGGGTGAGGGCTAAGGCGCTAGTACGTGAGAGAGTTCAGGACCTAAAATTATTGAATTTGATATTGACACCAGAGGGTTGCAGGGTCCCCAAGTGGATGATGAGGTGTTCTTCTTCCAGCTTACATTAAAGTGTGGTGCTGGAAAAGCACAGCAGGTGAGGCAGCATCCAAGGAGCAGGAGAATTGATGTTTTAGGCATACGCCCTTCATCAGAAATGTGGGGGATGGAGAAGAGGGCTGAGAGATAAGTAGAAGGAATGTGTGGAGTTGGGGGCGAAGGTAGCTGGCAAGGGAATAGGTAGATGCAGGTGGGGCTAATGGTGAGAGGGTGGACTGGATAATTGGGAAGGAAGATGGACAGGTGGGACAGTTCAGGAGGCCAGTGCGAAGTTGGAGGGTTGGATCTGAGATAAAGTGGGGGAGGGGAGATGAGGAAACTTTGATGCCGTGTGGTTGAAGGGTCCCAAGGTGGAAGATGAGGTGCCTTATCCTCCAGACGTCGGGTGGCTCGGATTTGGCATTGGAGGTAGCCTAGGACTTGCATGTCCTTGGTGGAATGGATTGGGGAGTTAAAGTGGTTGACCACACGTCACTCGGGTTGGTTGATGCATGTGTCCCAGAAAGGTTCCTTGAAATATTCTGCAAGTTTGCGTCCTGTCTCCCCAGTGCAGGGGAGAGAGCAAAGGACACAATAGGTGAAGTGTTTGGATGTGCAGGAATGTCTCTGCTGGATGTCGAAGAATCCTTTGCTGCCTTGGATGGAGATGAGTGGGGAGGTGTGGGCACAGGTTTTACAACTCTTGCAGTGGCAAGCGAAGGTACCATGAGCAGAGGGTGGGTTGGTCGGTAGCGTGGATCTAACGAGCAAGTCGCAGAGGGAATGGTCTCTGCAGAATGCTGAAAGGGATGGGGATGGAAATGTTTCTCTGGTGGTGGGGTCTGATTGTAGTTGGTGGAAATGGCAGAGGATAATGAGTTGTATTTGGGTGGAAGGTGAGGACTGAGGGTACTATCCTTGCTGGGGTTGGAGGGGTGTACTTCAACGGCAGAGTTGTGGGAAGTCGAGGAGATACACTGGAGTGTATTGTTGACAACATGGGAGGGAAAATTGCAGTCTTTGAAATAGGAGGCCATTTGGTATGTTCTCGGGTGTTCTGCCAGATTGCATCAAGCTTAACTAGAACACTGCAGTAAGCATGAAACAGAGATGTTGGCCAGGGAACAGGCTCGTGTGTTAACGTAGCAGGAAACTGGAAGCTCAGGGTATTTTTGCAGCAGAACGGAGATCATCAGCCACCATTTCCACCACCTCCACTGAGATGCTGACACATTAATGTCCCCTCCATTAACAGCTATGCACCCTCCCAGCCAGATTGTTATCCACTCCTTTGTCTTTCCAAATGTTCCATTGGGTTCTGTCCCCACCTATTATTCGCTCTTTATCTCCTATCTGCTGCAGTCCAAAGATGTGCAGGATAGGTGAATTGGCCAATCTAAATTTCTCGTCGTGTTCCGGGATGTGTAGGTAGGTGCATTAGTCAGGGGAAATGTAGAATAATAGGGTCAGGAAATGGGTTTGGGTGGGATGCTCTTCACAGGGTGGGTGTGGACTTGTTGGACCGAAGGTCCTGTTTCCACACTGTAGGGATTCTAACTTTCCCAGTTGCCATCGGTTCTGAGGAACGATCACTGGATCCGGAATGACCCTTGGTGTGTGCAGGAGGCGAAAACTGGAAAAGGGAGAGTGGCAGCGGAAACCGGATGAAATAATTCAGTTTAGACTGGGAGTGTTTAATTACACGCTGTGCAGGTCATTATTCCTGAATCAGAAACTCTTGGTCCCACATTTACAACAAATTGGAAAATGTCTGCGGCCCTCAGGCAGTGATATGTCCTGGGTTATGGTCACCGTAATACTGGGGACAAGGTAGAGCGAAGCACATGCGCATGTCCTCTTCCTGGGTGGGGGGGGGGGGGCGATTTGAAGAGGAACATTTACACATCAAACACATACCAGAGAAATATTTGTCTTTACCATTCACCCTGCACTTACTGAGTTTTCTTTTGTGAATTCTATTTATAGGATATTAATTGAGAATAATTGAGTCCGGGATCTCAAAAGCAAGTTTCTACAGTCAGCGGATCAGGATCTGAATATTATTGTCATTTACCTGTGGAAAAAGAAAGGTTTGTCTGTTCTGTCTGTGGGAAAGTATCTCATATTTGTTTGTCAAGCAAATTGCAAAATGTTGTTCATGTTCCTGGTTGGATCACCTTGGGGTATGTGTTCTGTTCTGGGCCCTGCAGTTGAGGAAGGAGATATTGCCCTGAGAGGGAGCACAGAGTTATCCAAAGTACACCTCGTCTCTTTGTAGGAACATTCAGATTTAGACCCAGCCACTTACTTCATGATGTTAACCTGTAAACCCCTTATTTTCAAATCCCTGAAAACTACCCATTAAAATTCCTTATGGACTCAAATTCCAGCACCTTTTCAGGTGTAATGTTCCAGATTCTGACAACTGTCCATTCATTTAGAAACTGCGCCATGTTGACTCTGAGGATACAAAGGGCAGAATTGAAAGATGAGATGCTGTTCCTGAGCTCCGATTGAGATACATTGCAACACTATAGGAGGCTGAGGGCAGTGTAGGTGTGAGCAGACGATGGAAATGACAGGGCTGCACTGTGAGTGCTGCTTGACTCAATGAGAGTGTTTTGGACTTGGGTGCAAACAGAGTGATTTGAGACAAGGAGAAGGTGAAGCTGAAACTCAGTTTTAGTCCAGGCCATTGAGAAATTCACATTGCCCCAATGGGAGCAGCCAGTTTGTAAGCGATGCCATGGAGCATTTTCGAACAGTTTTTAAAATGTAACATATCAGCTTAAGTAAAGATCGGGGCTTTTGATTATAATGGAAATGTTTGAAGTTAAGGAAGATTGATAGCTCATTTGAATTCTCTTAAAGGGAGTAACTAGCTGAATCAAGAGAGATGTTGTGACAGTAGCCCCCAGACCAGTGGCGTGCTCCACTTGCACCATGTGGGAAATATGGGATGCTTCCAGTATCCCTGACGGCTATGTGCGCCGGAAGTGCGTCCATCTGCAGCTTCTGGGAAACTGCTTGTCAGAGGTGGAGCTGTGAGTGGCCTCACTATGGAGCATCTGCGATACTGAGAATGTTATGGACAGCACATTTGGTGAGTTAGTCACACTTCAGGCGAGGGTTACACAGGCAGAAAGGGAATGGATGACCATCAGATCAAGTAAAAGGCTCAGGAAGAGAGTGCAGGACTCCCCAATGGTTATGCCCCTCTCAAACAGATACTGTACACCGCTTGGGATTCTGTAGAGGGCGGTAATGGGTAGGGTGGCCACTCGGGAAATCAATACCTGCCAGGGTCATGACACCACAGAGAACTCTGCTGCACAGAAGAGGAGGAATGAGAGTGGCAGGGCTATCGTGACAGGGGATTTAATAGTCACGTGCTGTTGAGAGCAGGGACAAGAGGGTGGATCAACTGGATGTGTGGCTAGAGAAATGGTGTACCAGAGAAGGGTTCAGAATCTTCAGGCATTGGGACAGTTTCTGGATTAGGTGGCACCTGTACAAGCCTGACCGGCTCCCCCTGGGTAGGGCTGGGAGAAATCTCCTGGTGCCAGTCCTATTGGTGAGGTTTTATCTATCTGGCAGGGGGATGTGAACTAAAGTGTAGGCTTAGATGGGTCAGATTCAAGTCAGGGAATGGGAGGTAGGATATCAGTGATGTAGTCACCAGCTCAGAAAGCCAAAGGGAGGGAGGATTAAACAAGAATTGAGTCCTTCTTCATCCATCAGTCCTGACATCCCAGGAATCAGAGTCAACAAAATATGGAGCTCGACAGCTCTCTTTCTCTAAGTGCTTCAGCAAAATGGTGGAAATCTACAATAAATACGAAATTTGCTGGAGATCATCAGCAGGTCCACAGCATCTAAAATGGTGCCATTTTCAGGAAACATTGCACCCTTGAAGAAGTGCTGAGATGATCACACCAGGCACTACAATATCGATTACATGCTGAGTGCCAGAACGTGGAACTCGAATAAATAGATGCTAGATGACCAGCATAAATACGATGGGGTTGGAAAGTCAACGTTTCGGGTCAAGACTATTACATCAGGACTGACAAAGGGTCCTGAGCCAAAATGTCAACTTTCCAGCTCCTCCGATCATGCCTGACCTTCTATACAGGAGGCTGAGGGCAGTGTCGGTGTGAACAGACGATGGAAATGACAGGGCAGCACTGTGAGTGCTACTTGACTCAATGAGAGTGTTTTGGAGTTGGGTGTAAACAGAGCGATGTGAGACAAGGAGAAGGTGAAGCTCCTCTATAAGGTAATCCTGCAGTCTCTGAAGCGCCACAGCTTGCCACAGTTGTTAGGTCTGCTGCCTCACAGCGCTAGAAACCCGGGTTCATTTCCCGCCTCAGCCAACAAACTGTGTGGAGTTTGCACATTCTCCCCGTGTCTGTGTGTGTTTACTCTGTGTGCTTCGGTTTCCTCCCACAGTCCAGAAATGTGCAGGTTAAGTGAATTGGCCATGCTAAATTGCCTGTAGGGTTAGTGGAATGGGTTGGTATTGACGTCTTTGGCCGAGGGGCGTACTTCCACACTGTAAGTAATCTAATCTTAAAAAAAAGCCCCGGCCTAGTCAACCTCTCTCTTTAACTCCATAATCCTAACAACAACGTTGTAGATATTTTCTGAAACCCTTCAAGTTCAGAAAAACAGACTCAGGGATGTATAGAATGGAAACAGACCCTTCAGTCCTACTCGTCCATGCCAACCAGCCCATTCTAAACATGCACCAACCTTTGTCTGTGTGGAGCAGGTTGTCCCTACGGTCCCCTTGAAGTCTTTCTCCTCTCACGTCAAACCTATGCCCTCTGCTTTTGGACTCCCCTACCCTGGGAATAAAGAAACTGTGACGAGTCACCCTGTCATTGCTCCTCACAATTTTATAAAGTTCTGTAATGCTATCCCACAGCGTCCACTGCTCCAGGGAAAATATGCTCAGCCCCTCCCTATGGTTCAAATGTTCCAATCCTGGCAACACCGTTGTAAATCTTTTCTGAACTCGTTTAAGTTTCCCAACATCCATCCTATAGCAGGGAGATTGGAAGTGAAAGCAGTCTAAAAGTGGCCGAGCTAATACACTATACGGCTGAAACATGATCTCCCAACTCTTATACTCAATACACTGCCCAGTAACAGCTAGCATACCAAACACCACCTCACTGACCTGTATACATCCTCACCTTTTTCCCCCTCCGTCCACGCATCAATGAATTTATTACAAGCCGAGACGTCGAACACTTCTTCCGCCGTCTCTGAGCTTACTTTTACAATCAGGCCTCCCGCCCACCCACCTTCCATGGACCACTTCGCCTATCTCCAGCACACTCCATTTACCTGGACACTCCATGTTGGCCTATTACCCGCCCTCGACCTCTTCATTTCCAACTGCAGCTAGGACATTAACCACCTCAACCTGTCAACCGCACTCCCCCACTCCAACCTCTCACCCTCACAACACGCAACCCCCCACTCCCTCTGCTCCAATCCCAACCTCACTATCAAACCAGCAGATAAAGGGGTGCAGTGGTAGTCTGGCGCACTGACCGCTACACCGCTGAAGCCAGGGGCCAACTCGAAGACACCTCCTCCTACCGACCCCTCGACCATGACCCCCACCCCCATCACCAAACCATCAAATCCATGCCCATACAGAACCTCATCACATCATGTTCTACCTCCTGGCCAAGATCCACAAGCCTGACCACCCTGGCTGACTCATTGTTTCAGCATGCTATTGCCCCTCCGAACTCATCTCCACTTACCTTGACACTGTCCTCACCCCCCCAATCCTGGAACTTGCCATATATGTTCGAGATACCACCCACGCCCTAGAGTACCTCCAGGATTTCTGTTTCCCTGACTCCCAATGCCTCATCTTCACCATGGAAATCCAATACATCTACACCTACATCCGCCATGACCAGGGCTCCAATCCCTCCATTTCTTCCTCTCCCGACGTCCCCAACAGTACCCTTCCACCGACACTCTTTCGTTTGGCTGAACTGGTCCTCACCCTTAGCAATTTCTCCTTTGATTCCTCCCACTTCCTCCAGACCAAAAGGGTAGACATTTGCACACGTATGGGCCCCAGCTATGCCTGTCTTTGTTGGCTACGTAGAACAGTCAATCTTCTGTAATTACACCGGCACCACTACCCACCTCTTCCTCCGTTACATTGATGACTGCATTGGCACCACCTCCTGCTCCCGCGAGGATGTTGGGCAGTTAATCAACTTCACCAACACATTGCCATCCGATCTTAAATTCACCTGGACCATCTCTGACACCACCTTCCCCTTCCTGGACATCTCCATCTCCATTAATGACGACCGACTTGACACTGACACATTTTACAAACCCACCGACTCCCACAGCTACCTGGATTAAACCTCTTCCCACTCTACCTCCTGCAAAAATGCCATCCCGTATTCCCAATTCCTCCACCTTCGCCATATCTGCTCCCATGAGGACCAGTTCCACCACAGAACACACCAGATCGCCGCCTCCTTTAGCGACCGCAATTTCCCTTCCCACATGTTTAAAGATGCCCTCCAATGCATCTCGTCCACATCCTGCACCTCTGCTCTCAAGTCCCAACCCTCCAACCGTAACAAGGACAGAACCCCCCCCGGTGCTCATATTCCACCCTACCAACCTTCGCATAAACCACAACATGCAACAATATTTCCGCCAACTCCAAACTGCCCCTACCACCAGGGATATATTTCCCTACCCACTCATTTCCACTTTCCGCAAAGACCGTTCCCTCCGTGACTACCTGGTCAGGTCCACGCCCCCCTACAACCCACCCTTCCATCCTGGTACCTTCCCCTACCACTGCAGGAATTGCATAACCTGCGCCCAAACCTCCTCCCTCACCTCCATCCAAGGCCTCAAAGGACCCTTCCACATCCATCAAAGTTTCACCTGCACATCTATCTATATCATTTATTGTATCCGTTGCTCCTGATGCAGTCTCCTCTACATTGGGGAGACAGGATGCTTCCTACTAGAGCACTTTAGGGAACATCTCCGGGACACCCGCACTGATCAACCCCACCGCCCTGTTGCCCAACATTTCAACCCTTCCACTCACTCTGCCGAGGACACGCAGGTCCTGCGCCTCCTCCACCTCCGCTCCCTCACCACCTGACGCCTAGAGGAAGAATGCCTCATCTTCTGCCTCGGAACACGTCAACCCCATGGAATCAATGTGGATTTCATCAGTTTCCTCATTTCCCCTTCAGCCACCTCACCCCAGTTCCAGTCTTCCAACTCAGCACCGCCCTCATGACCTGTCCTACCTGCCTATCTTCCTTTCCACCTCTCTACCTGACCCTCCTCTCTAACCTATTACATCCATCCCCACACCCCCCCCCCACCCCCATTCTCCTATTGTACTCTTTGCTAACTTCCCCACCCTCCTCTCTGGCCTATTAATCTACATCCCCACTCCCATTCACCTATTGTACTATATGCTACTTTCTCCAGACCCCCATCCCCTCTCATTTATCTCTCCACTCTGCAGGCACCCTACCTCTATTCCTTATGAAAGGCTTTTGCCCAAAACGTCGATTTTCCTGCTCCTTGGATGCTACCTAACCTGCTGTGCTTTTCCAACACCAGTCTAAACTCGACCCTGTCTACATTTAACCCCACTTCCAAAGATCTAACAACCCACACTGCATGGTCTATTTTTTCGTCAGCACATCCCAGGAACCTACCATTATGAGGTTGTGTCCTATCCTGGAAACATCTTTCCGAAATGAGGGAGACTACAATTGAATGCAGTATTCTGAAACTGGCCTCACCAATACCCTATGCAGCCACAGCATGATCTCCTAACTCCGGTACTCAGTGACATAATCCCTACAGTTTGGAAGCAGGCCATTCGGCCCATGATGCCATACCAAACATCGGAAGAGCATCCCACCTGAACTATGTAACCAAGCATTTTTTCCATCGCTAATCCCCCTAACTCGCACGACTTTGGATTGTGGGAGGAAACCACAGCACCCAGAGGAACACCACGGAGATGCACAGAGGGAGAAATGCAATCACCACACAGAGTGGAATCGAACCCGGGTCTCTTTATTGATCAGTGCACAGACCAATAAAGGTCAGCGTCCCAATGCCACCATCAGCACGTGATCTCCCTGAAACTCTACTTTCCAGTAACTATGCAATTGTTCTGAGCCCTTCAGAGGGATTGAAGGTGAGGAGGAGAAAACAGGAACAGGATGGAGTTGTAGATCTATAAAATAACAGTGTCCCCCCTCTCTGTATCACCCTCTCTGTGCCCCCCTCTCTCTGTCTCCCTCTCTGTGTCCCCCCTCTCTTTGTGTCCTCTCTCTCTGTGTTCCACCTCTCTGTTTCCCACTCTCCTTTCCCCCTCTCTGTTCCCCCCTCTCTTCCCCCTCTCCGTTCTCCCTCTCTCAGTTCCCCCGTCTCTTTGTTACCCCTCCCACTCCCGTTTCCCCCCTCTGTTTCCCCCCTCTGTTTCCCCCCTCTGTTTCCCCCCTCTGTTCCCCCCTCTGTTTACCCCCTCTGTTTCCCCCTCTGTTTATCCGCTCTGTTTCCCCCCTCGTCTCCCCCTGCATGTCCCCCAATCTGTTCCCCTCTTCTCTCCCCCCACCCGTTTCTGTGCCACCCCTCTCTAACCCCACACCCTCTGTCAACTCCCCCACCCTCTGCCCAGCCCCCGTCCCTATCCCCTAGTTCTGTACTCCCCAATCACAGGGAAAAGACCTTGGCTATTTATCCTACCCATGTCTGGCCTGATTATTTTAATCTCTATAATGTCACCTCTCAGCCTCCGATGCCCCAACGAAAATATCCTATCCAACACTGGCAATATCCTTGTAATTATTTTCTGATCCCTTTCAAGTTTGAGAACATCCTTCCGACCGGAATGAGACCAGAATTGCATGTCATGTTCCAAATGTTGCCGAATCAATGTCCTGTACAGCCGCAATATGACCTCCCAACCCGAAACTCAATTCACTGACCAGTAAAGGAAACCAGATCAACTGTCGTCTTCACTATCCTACCTGCTAAGGTAGTCACCTTAGCCACATTAGGGAGATTTAAACAATCCTTAGGTAAGCTCATGGATGATTTTGGGATAGTGTAGGGGGACGAGCTGAGAAAAGTCCACAGGTCGGCGCAACATCGAGGGTCGAAGGGCCTGTTCTACCCTGTATTTTTCTATGTTATATATTCTATCTGATTTAAATCCCCTTGTACTTTGAGGTAACCTTTTTCACTTTCCACCATACCTCCAATTTTAGTGTCATCTGCAAACTTACTAACAATACCTCTTATGTTCACATTCAAATCATTGATATAAATGACGAAAAGTAGTGGATCCAGCACCGATCCCTGTGGCACTCCACTGGTCACAGGCCTCCAGCCTGAAAAGCATTCCTCCGGCACCACCCTGTGTCTTCTACCTTTGATCTAGTTCTGCATTCAAATGGTGAGTTCTCCCTGTATTCTATGAGATATAACATTGCTAACCAGTCTTCCATGAGGAACCTTGTTGAATGCATTACTTAAGTCCATGTCGATCATGTCCACTGCTCGTCGCTTAGCAATCCTCTTTGTTACTGCTTCAGTAAACTCAGTCCAGTTCATGAGACATGATCTTCTAGGCGCAAAGCTGTTATTAATTTACTGGACTTACCTCTGTACATTGGTGTCTGCGCAGGTGTTACTAGGTTATCGGTGTTAAATATTCTCGATAAAGTTCACATACACTAGCTTTGTGTCAGTGACTGTGCATTGACTCTTATTAATATCACCAACACGGGTTAGTTCCATTTGAAAAGCAGTTCTTATAACCCTCACCCACACCCATCTGCTCTGTCTCCTCCATCCCCACCGTAGACAATAAGTGTGAGGAGCTCATGGAGTTTCCAGTTGAGTGAGATTGAGAAAATCTTCCCTTCTTTCCACTAGCCCACCAGGAAATGGTGGATATGTCCTGACCTCTGGATCAGGAGGATTGGGTTCAGAGTTGAGTAACAGCATCTTTGAAGAGGCTGATTAGAAAACATGCCCAAGCCTCCAGGCCATACTGTCTCCCAGCTGTCCCTGCTTCCGAACAGAACCTTCCTGTCGTTTCTCTCCTGTCAGACTCTCCCATTGCTCAGTTTGCCTAGGATCCCCTCCTGCTGCTGCACTGATCCTGTCCCTTAGTGACCTGCCCATCCCCCAGTGTCCTCCACATTCGTTCATTGTTTACAATCCCATTGTCCTCGTCGTCCAGCCCCGCCACCTCCACTCTATTAGGCAGCAGCTGCTGTCAACCACCCAGCCTCCTGTGTGAACTAGAGCATATGCTGTCGGAGGGGAGACCAGGGCACGGGCAAAGTGCTGGCCAATTCTTGGCGCTTGTGCAGTCCGGTCAGTGCCAGGGAGAGAGGCTGTGGGTGTGTGGGATTAATCTGTCATTGGCAGCTCCCTCCCTTCCTCCCTCTGAAAACAGGACCCGGGGAATGACCCCTCACTTGGTATCGAGACAAGTCGTCGAAGTCTCAATGGGGGAGCAATTTGCAGAAAGTTATCAGAATTCTTGTGAAGATTCATGATTATTATGGAAAAAGTCAAGGATAGGGCTGCGTTTGGAGTTCTAATTCGGTTCATTATAGTTCAACTAGATATGATTTGGCCAGTGTGTTCAAGATGGTTCTCATCAGAGGGTGGGGTGGGGAACACAAATAAGAGGTTCCAGATTGATTTTTCCCCAACGTGGTTCTGACCAGGAAGGAAACCCTGAGATGGTGGGGGGAGGATTCACAACACCGGGAGCCTGCAAGTCGGACTCATTTGAGTTGTTTCTTAGTCTGCAAACAGGAGCGAGGAAACTGAATTCAAAGAGAGGAGAGAGAGGGTGAGAACTCTGTGTGGAGGAAAGAAGTGAGGAGATTGGTTTGGTCCTCAGTTAACAGAAGAGAAAAAGTGTGAGACTGAGATTTAAATCTTTGAGCGAGCAAGAAAACTACAATTTAATCCTATCATTGTCTTATGACGTTCCATCCTGTATTAACGTGGTGAGTTGTTTTCTCTGTTGTAGGATACTGAAAGGGTGGATTTGCGGATGAGAAATTAAAATTGAACTTCATGTTCAGATCTGATAGTTACTTGATCGGTGCAGATCTGAATACCATTGGCCTTTTTATCTGGATGGAAAAGTGTGTGTTCTATCCGTGGGCGAATATTTCAAATGTCAGTGTGATTGGAAAAATTACTGAGACAAAGCCAAGTCCATGTTAGTGTGGTTTGTGGCTTTGATTGGAAGCTGTTTATCAGGATTATCTACATGGTAACGGCAGTTTAAAAAGTCTAGTTCAATTCAGCACTTTGTGTTTAAACAACACACCCCTCCCCAACACCCCGCTGGCTCACTCAAGTACCTGACAGGCGCTTCAGTTTCAGTGGGGTTGTCTGTCAGGATTCAAATGTGGAGGAGCCAGTGGTGGAGTGGGGTGGACAAAGTTATAAATCACACAACACAAGGTTTCAGTCCAACAGGTTTATTTGGAAGCACTAGCTTTCAGAGCACGGCGTGATTTTTAACTTAGCAGGATTATCTCTACGGTGACAGACTTCTTCAGTTAAGTTCTTCATCAATTACAGAGGTCATATATTCCCCCTACAATAGGTTCCCCTCTAGCAGTGTAAACTGCTAGTCTGACCCTGTGGATAGCTATTCATCACTGTCAATCCCCAATCCCATAAAGCGTTCTGTTGATCTTTAAAGTTTTTTCTTAATTCCTATTTTCTCGCTGGTCTTTGCCAATTTGTATGCCTTCTATTTCGAGTTGATAGACTCCCTTATTTCCTTAGCCACCCATGGCAGATTACTACTTTTCCTACAGTCCTCCCTTTTCACTTGCATATATTATTGCTGAGCTGTTTGAAATAAATGCTTTGATATTTCTCCACTGTCTGTCAACTGTCCCACCGTAAAGTCTTTGCTTCCAGTCTGCATTAGCCAATTCCTACCTCATTCTATTGTAGTCTCCTTTGTTTAAGCACAGGGTCTTGGGATTGGATTTAATCTTCCCGCTTGCCATCTTGTTCTAAATTCAAACAGACTTATCACAAATCTTTTATCAGATTACGAGATGAGGCGATGTTTCCTGAGTGTTTTGGTTTTCATTATCAGAGACCTTGGCTTTGTAATAAAGTATAGGATAGATAATCACAACAGAGTATTCTGGACGGTGTGAATGTACTGCACAGTTTCAGTCCATAAATCACTGCCTCCCCGAGTGTAAAATTGCTAAATCATTGTCTCCTGCACGCTTTCTCAGCATTTAAGTTTGGAACGCTAATCCACCTGACTATCCTGCATTTTCTGTAAATCTCTTTTGGTGAAGGTGGTGAGTTTTGGATTCAGCTTTCCAGTTATTACTGTAAGAAGATAAGCACTGGGCACAGGAGAGGCAATGCAGCCCTTCGAACCAGCTCCACCATTTAATACGGTGATGATGGAGCTCACCTCGGTCTCAGCTGGATTTTTCTCGCCTGCTCTCTCTCACCCTTCAACGCATTGCAAATTAAGCATCTGTATCTCTTCATTAAATTTTTTCATTGTCCTGGCATGCACTGCATTTTAAATTGGGAATTCCATAAATTAAAATCATATCGAGATAGGTACATTCTTCCTCATGAAAACAGAATAGGGTCCCTATAGTGCAGAAACAGGGTATTCATCCATCGATTCCACACCAACCCGTTGATGAGCATCCCATTCAGACCCACCCATTCCAGTAACCCTGAGTTTCCCATGGCTAATGGCCTAACCTGCAAATGTATGGACACTGTGGGCAATTTAGCATGGGCAATCCACTTAACCTGCACATCTTTATACTGTGGTAGGAAACTGGATCACCCAGAAGAAACCCACGTACACATGGGGAGAACGTGTAAACTCTACACAGTCGCCTCAGACTGGAATCAAACCCACGTCCCTGCCGCTGTGAGGCAGCTGTGCCAACCACCTCTGAGCCACCTCTGCTTAAAATCTGCTACCCCTTATTAACCTCTCCACACCAACATTGGATGAATCTATGCTCCTTCCATCAGAAATTGGGTTGTCTAACCAGATGTCTCAGTAAAACCCAGTAACAACCCACATGTCCTGTGTGTCTGAATGGTTATCCTATACACAACATCCTCCAGCCCACACTTTCCATTCACCTTCCAGTGACAGGGCTCCAGTGCTTCATGGGGACGACAACTCCCTGAGGAAGAGACCACACGTGTGTGGGGAAACCCGGCACTGCACATGTACAGAATGTGGGCGGGTTTTCGAGTATGTGCTTTGAGTAACCAGCGGAAAACATTTCACAGTGCGATTGGCTGGAGGAGGAACGTATCTGCTTGTAGTATTAATCGGTTGGTGGTCAAAGAGTCACTACACCCACATGGGACCAAGTTCCATCCCCAACTTGTCATAATACTGGGAATCGAACAATGGGAAACAAAGAAGGATCTGACCCATTCTCCCAGACTGAAGGTTCCTCTTCTGTCCAGGATCTGCCACCTCCCTTTCTGTTTCCTTTTGTTTCATTCTGCTGTTACATTATTGAACTACAGCAACTGAAGGGAAGGGAAGTGAACCCAGAAAGGGTGCAGAGTCTAACCAGGAACAGGAACAGTGGTGGCATGGATCTGTTTACCGGTAACTCCATGAGAATGGGGAGGGGATACATTAGAGACAGCAGAGGCAGAATGGTGGAAGAGAGTATGTGGGCTGGAGGGTTACAGCTTTGGAGAAATGGGAAAAATATATTACAGAGAAACGAGAATTGTCTGTTCTGAATTTCTAATCTGTATTTAAACCTTTATACAGGGTGATAGGTAATGAATATTTGCAGACTGAAATCTCAAAATCATGTGCAGATCGTTATTATGTTAATAAGCATTCGAAGAACCAAAGTTAAAGAATCACTCGGCCAAAATCCTGCAATACTCTCCCTCACAGCATTGTCGGTCTATCTGCGCCAAATGGACTGCGAATGGTTCAAGACAGCAGCTCACTACCATCTTCTAAAGCGTATTTAGAGATGGGGAATAAACGGTCTGAGCCAGTGATGCCCATATCCTGGAAATGGTTTCTATCTCGAGTTGCTGAAACCCAGTTGATGTTATTGCAGGATGATGAGGGATTGTGACTGCATCCTCCAGGGGGCAGAACCATCACATTACCCCTGCCTACACCCACACAGTAACACAGCAACATCACTGGAACAAAAGGCAGTGAAGCCAAAGGAGGACTTAGATGTAGTTTCTCGAGATAATGTCATGAAAGGGGATTGGAGCACAGCACGAACAGGAGACTGAGCTGGATGATCAGCTGTTTCCCTTTGAAGGGTGGAGCAATATCGAAAGGCCGAATGGTCTTCTCCTGCTGCTCTCTCCCAGGAATGTATGTAGCCATGGAGCCGAGATAGGAAGAAGTGGGCAGGGCAGGGATTCTCCAGGAGATTACACTTCCACATCAGTTTTCAGTGAGGGATGGTTTAGTGGATTTTATTTAACTTTTGTCTTTAACAGAAGGTTTGTGAATTTGGTTTTAAAATATTGTAGATGTTTATTCCACAATAAATAAAATTAAAGAAAATAAAGGAAACTATCTGAATATAACAGTTTTAAAATTTCAAACGCCCTGTAAAACAAAATTCTGTCTACTCCCGGACGCCATCACTTTCCACTTACTCAAACTCCAGGGAAATATTCCTTCCCTCTCTGAACCGTTGGTTTGATTTAACTGCTTTTCAGTTCTCCTTCTGTGAGCTGTGAAGCGTTAATTTTTTTCCCCATTTCTCCTACCCAGAAGTGTTATCACACACAGCTGGGCAACTGTCCCACCATCAAAATCATCATTCCGCCGTTTTGCCTTTGCTTAATATATAATCACCAGCAGTAAACACCCGTGTAAGCAAAGAAAGCCTATATAGGCAAAGCAAACCAATACAAGTGACAGCGTAGGAAAGGACTAAATCAAAGTAGAGTTGGGGGTGAGGGGGCAGCGGTGGAGATAAAGCACTGTATCCCCTGCGGTGCCCACCTCTATCTAAAGGCATCGAGAGCATTGATACACACCACATGCTCCTTCTCTAGGGACATCCCACTGTGTAGCCTTTTTCCTCAATCATGGAATAGAATCCCAACAGTTTGGAAAGAAAGCAATGGCCCATCAAATCCCGCCTACTATCCGAAGAACATACCACCCAGAGCACTCCATCCTGTGACACTGCATTTCTTATGGATGATCCACCTCGTCTGCACATTCCTGAACATTGTACAATTAAGTACGACCGATCCACCTAACCATATCATTGGACTGTGGGAGGAAACCAGAGCACCTGGAGGGGGCCCACACTATCATAGGGGAATGTGCAAACTTTACGCAGGCAGTCTACCAAGACTGGACACCAACCGTGTACCTGGTGCTGTGAAGCGGCAGTGCTACAATCACAATTTAAATCAAAACAGATGATCCCTGCTCATTGTCACATTGTTGTTTGTGGAGATTTATTGCTCACAGAGACATCCTGAGGTTCAGAATATAGTGATTATAAATTTAGTCAACACCAGCCCAGTTAATGTCATTAACAATCCAAACATCAATACGCCAACATTTTCATCTTGTACAAGGTCCAGTCCTGACTCTGATGAACAATAACTGCAGAATCAGAGTCCTGCAGTGATGTCTGAACTTTACCCCACACGGGGCATGTGGATTACCACTTCCCTACAGTCGTAGTGAAAACTCAGTAAATCCCTTGTCACATGGAGAGGTAAATAGCTCCTACCCAGTGTGATCCCGCTGGGGTCTCACCAGGTGGGATGAATCACTGAATCCCTTCTCACACACTGATCATCTGAATGGCCTCTTCCCTGTGTGGGGTCACTGGGCTCTCAGCGGGTGGGGCATTTGAGTGAATCTCACCCTACACTGGGAACAAGTGAATGGCCTTTCCCCAGAGTGGGCTCACTGGTGCTTCAGTAGGTCAGAGGACTGAGTGAATCCTTTCCCACACACGGAGCATGTGAATGGTCTCTCCCCAGTGGGAATTCACTGATATCTCCACTTTTTGGAGATTTGAATGATTCCTTTCTCACATATGGATCAGGTGAAGGGTCTCAATCCTCTGTGCCCTCTCCGGTGCATTAGCAGATTGTAAGATCGAATAAATCCCTTCCCATACGTGGGGCAGGTGACAGACCTCTCCCCAATGTGACTGTCGGTGAGTGTCCCGATGGGAGGGGCAAGTAAATTCCTTCCCACAGTCCCCACATTTACACAGCCTCACCCTGGTACTGTCATATTCGTGTCTTCCGAGATCACATGACCGCTGAAATCCTCGACCACTGGCACAACATGGGAATGGTTTCTCTGGGCTGGGATTACTGTTTTACCCTTCCATATTGGGTGAATTGGGTGACTATCAGATCGATTTAAAGTCTGAATTTCCCATCTGTGAATCATTTTGCTGTAAAACAAGTTTATCTCTGTCATTATTGCAGTACGATTGCAAGAGGAACTGAGAACAGTGTCTAACTATCTATATTATTAGTGTCTGCTCAGGATCTGATTTCCCTGCTCTCCAGGTTAACATCAGTCTCTCACACACGCAATGTCTCCATCCCTTTAAATGACAACAGCAGAGAAGGTCAGTGTTCCTTTAAACAGCCAGCCTCTGCACATGCTCCACTGACTCAAATGAGCAGCATAAACCTGTAGACGCAAAGATACCCACGCCGCCCGGAAGTCAAGGCAATGGGGGGACTGAAGGAAAGGTTGCAATTACCCGCTGAGGTGTAAACTCACTTGCTCAGTCACACTGCGGACAGGCCGTCCACCACTCCCATATGTGAGAAGTAATCACTCAGGAAACCAAACTGCAGAATCACCTGCAAGTTTATAAATAATAGGAGGGGTTCGATTCTGATGTGACTACAACTGTTAAGCAATGAACAATGCTTGGACGTCTGTTTCCAGTTGAGTTCCACCATTTTATGATGTTTATCAAAATTTACAATTATTTGCCGGAGTCATAATTTAGAAGTTGCAATGCGATGCAACAATTGGTCGAGTTGTTGACAATGACGAAGATTGCCAGGGACTGGACAGATGTATCAGACAGGTGGAAAGCGAAAATGATGAATGGCATTGAATGAAGAGTAATGAGTGGTAATGAATTTGGGAAGAGGAAACAATAACAGTGAGGATTATGAGTGTTTTAGAAGCACAAAGCGATGTTGGAGTGTACATTCACAGATCACTGAAGATTGTTGGACAGCAAGGTCAGTTAGTTGAGAGGGCTTTTGGATATGTTCTGTTGCTGACCATTGGCTGGGGATGATACCAGAACCGCCAGTTGAGGGAAAATCTAAAGGGCTGAGCACAAGTCTGGTCACTACAGTAATCAACATTTTTTAAAATTGTTAAGATAAAAGATGGAGAGCTGAAGTAGGCCACTATGCCCATCAAGTCCGCTTCACAAATCAATGCGTTTATCACTGATACCTCTCTCCAAGTCATGGTGGAATATGCCTTGGAGGGTAACTTGCAAATGATGGCGTTTCCATGCCTCTTCCCACCTTGTCTTTGTCGTCGGTGCAGTTGTTGATCTTTGAAGCTTCTGTCAACAAAGCCTGGCTCAGTGACACCAGTGCGTTGTGTAAGTGTGCACTCTGCTGCAATTGCGCCTTAGCGTTGAAGGGAGTAATGATTGCAGTTACTTTTTAGGGTGCAGTTATCGTGAAGGGTGTCTAGTTCGTTAAATGTTATTTAAGCTTCACCCATCCAGGCAAATGGTGAGAGAAAGATCTGTTACATATCTGATTTGCGCCTTGCATCACCATGCAGGCTTCACGGATTTAAGAGCTGAGTTAATAACCACATAAAATGCCTACCCATGGATTTGTGTTTGTTGCCAAAGTATTTATATAGCTAGTCAAGTTCCGTTTCTCACAAATACTTGTTCCCTGGACGATTATACGAGGGAATCCAGTTGTAATAAGCTATTGAATGTCACTGGGATATGATTAGATTCTCATTGGTCAGAATTATCATTATTGTTTTTGGTGTTTATGTGGACCAATCCGATTGTTATTCCTAACTGATTCCAGTACAGCACCGCCTGCAAGTGGAGGGAAATGGCTGAATACTTCACCAATGGATACAGCTCACTTCAAGGGGAAGGGATAAACAGTACTATCCCGTGTGCAGGGAGACATAATGAGAAGGAGATGTTATTGAAACGCTTTGCTACTTAGAATTCCTGAAGCAAGGTGGGATGTAGTTGGCTCTAAGCGGCTCTCAGCTGGTTTGGTGTTGGAAATGTAAGAGTGTCACTGGCTCGTTTATCTCGGGGCATGACATTCCCCGAGCTTGTGTTGAACTGGCATGTGAGAGAGCCTTACTTCAAATTGCCATCGAGCCTTGGTCGTTTGATTTCACTTTTGCCAGGTCGCCCTGTCAGCTGTTCGATTTTTTTTTAAAAAAATGTCCTTCATGAGGTTGGTCTCGTTGAAATAGGTTTGAGTTTGGGACCAGAGTGCCAATGTAGTGAACATGGTACAGCAGCACACGTGGTGAAAGTGAAATAACTGTTTCACCCACACAATCCCACGCTGAAAACATCCACCATCTGGATGTTCACACAGTTCTGGGTGTGAAGGTTTAGGAAGCAGGGACATGGCATGAGTGGAGGCAGCGCTGAACAGGTTGATGGGAATGATGCGGTATATGAGGAATGTCAGCAACAAAGGTGTATTGGAAAGTTGGGACAGTTCTCCTTGGAGAACCGAAGGCTGATAAATCGCCTGGTTGAAGCTTTCGAAGTGATGAGGGGTTTAGACACGCGGAGATAAAGGAGTGAAAATGCTCCTACGCCTGATAGGATCGAGAACGATTCAGCACGGATTTCAAGTCATTAGGAAAGGAAGTAAAAGTGACATGAGGAGGAAGGTTTTCACACAGGGAGTATTTAGCACAGAGGCATGGTGCTAAAGTGCTTTAGTATGGTGGTCATCACTAAAGAGAACGTGTTAGAAGACTGAATGGCCAGAATGCAGATAAATCATCTGGACCAGACGGACTACACCCCAGCCTTGTAAGGGAGATAGCTGAAGATATAGTGCAAGCGTTAGATGTGATCTTTGAGGAATGACTAGAATCAGGATAGTGCAAAATGGACTGAGTATAGACAACGGAATATGGTGGTCATCACCAAAGAGAACGTGTCAGAAAACTGAATGGTCAGAATGCAGATAAATCATCTGGAGCAGATGGACTACACTCCAGCCTTGTAGGGGAGACAGCTGAAGATGTAGTGCAAGCGTTAGTTGTGATCTTTCAGGAATGACTAGAATCAGGAAAGGGCAAAGTGTACTGGAAAATCGCTAACGTGACATCCCGTTTAACAAGGGATTAAGGCAGAAGACGGAAAATTACAGACTGATTAACCTAACGTCACAGCCACCGAGACTTTGAGAACATTACAGACTGATTAACCTAACCTAACAGCCACTGAGACTTTGAGAACAAATGTGTGGGCCAGTTATGGAAAGGTGTAATAAAAGCGGAGTTGTCAGAGTGAGTGACTTCAACATCCCCAATATTGATTGTGACTCCCTCAGAGCAAGTGGCTGAGACGGGGCAGAATTTGTTTGGTGCATTCAAGCGGGTTACGAGAAACGGTATGTGGATAGTCCATTACAGAAAGGGCCATATTGGACCCCGTATTGGCTACTGAGCCTGGACAGGTGACTGACATTTCAGGGGGACAGTAGTTTGGAAACATTTATAAAACTCCTTCAGTTTTAAGATAGCTAAGAACATGTATAAGTCAGGACCTTTTTGAGATGCTATGGAATTGGGGTAAGGCAAGTTATGTCAGTATCACGCAGGAACTAGAGGTGTTAATTGGGAGAAGGTGCTATCAGGCAAATCCACATTTTGTGTTTGGCAACTGTTTATTAAATCCTGATTGCAATATCATCAGGTGAATGTCCTCCCGACTGTTCGAATTTCAAACTATTTTGTTTGAACAGATATTTCGAGGCCGCTGTATTCCAGAGAACAGCAAGAGATAATGGATGATTGTGCTCTGTGTCCTTCACTGAACCAGCTTGATATGAGTTTTATTTAGAAATTCCCCTGAACCGCAAGCTCTTTGTCTGGGAGCCATACCCTGTGAGCACCATGCTGATAATGGTTGTGATCCCAGATCATTTATCTCCTATAATATCACAGAGTTGAGTGGCTGACAGCTAAACAGAATCCAATAGACCAATTGACTGGATCCAAAGAGAAGGTGGATTAATTGAAATAGACTGTGCCAACAATAGCAGAAACTGATAACCCCCTGCGACACTATGCGATAGACTGGGCCAGAGAATCTCATTGAGAGGGATCACTGACAGAGGGGATATCAGCTTCTCAGCTGTGGGTCAAGAAATGACTGAAAACGTTTACACACCACTTCCATGGTTTCGTAATCCACACTTCACTTCATATAGCTCGATATAATGAGTGTATTTTAACAATCTTATCTCTTTGTACATTTCATATTTTGGTTTGTCCAGAAAATCATTTAGTCCGTCTAGTTTGTGTTGAATAAACACATTTCATTTCGGGGGAAGAAAGGACCTGTTCTGATGGGACAGCCTTCATCGTATCTATGCTGGGACCAGAGTCCGAATGAATTGCATAACTAGGGTGGTAGACAGGGAAGTAAATGGAATAGGAGTGGTGGTGGTGGCGGGGGTGGGGGAACGTGAATCAGTTACGGGGTAATTAGAAAAGCTGAATTAAAAGAGGAGGTATGAGTCCAGAATTCAGGATATAGTATTAAAATCTCCAGCACAGACATTAATCGGATAGAGTATCTAGAAATGATTAACAAAGAAACTTCAAGCACACTGGAAAACGAATGACCATGAGAAGAGGGTTAGTTAACACAGAACTGTCAGTGTTATATCTGATTGCATGCAGTATAAGGAATAGGGTAAATGAATTCCTGACCCAGATCGAAATTGGCAGGTATAACTTGATGGGCATCAGGGAGACATGGCTGCAAGGGGATCAGAATTGGGAGATAAATATTCAAGCATGTGCACTCTATCCAAAAGATACGCAGCTGGGCAGACGAGGTGGGGTTGCCTTATTAGTAAGAAATGAAATTAAATCAATAGCAAGAAATAACATAGGGTCAGATGGTGTAGATTCTGCACGGGTACAATTGAGGAAACATAATGTTAAAGTAACTACAGTTGGAGTCTTACACAGGCCTCCAAACAGTAGTGAGGAGCTGGGCCATCAGATACATCAGGAGATAGAAAAGATGTTTAGGAAAGACAAGGTTACAGTGATCATGGGGGATTTCAATATGTAGGGGGACTGGGAAAATCAGATTGGTAGTGGATTGTAAGAAAAGCAATTCGTGGAATGTCTACAGGGTGTTTTTTTTAGTAGCTTGTGGTGCAGTTCACGAGGGAACAGGCAATACTGGTTTTAGTGTTGTGCAAAGGGGCAGGCTAGATAAGGGAGCTTAAGTTGAAGTAAGGTGTCGGAAGCAGCAATCACAACATGGTTGAATTCATTCTGCAATTTGAAAGGCAGAAGATAGAATGAGAGGCAACAGTACTTCAGCTGAATAAAGGCAACAGCAGAGGCATAAGGGAGAAGCTGGGTAGAATTGACTGGGAGAGTAGCCTAGCAGAAAAGACAGTAGTACAGCAATGGCAAGAGACTGTAAGAGTAATTTTGGAGACACAGCAGATATTCATTGCAAGGAGAAAGAAGCATGTACAGGGAGGATGACGCAACCATGGCTGACGAGAGAAGTCAGGGATAGCATCAAAGCAAAAGAGAGAAGTATATAACGTAGCGAAGGACAGTGTGAAACCAGAGGATTGGGAAGGTACAAAGACCAGGAGAGGGCAAAAAAAAAATGTATAACCAGGGAGAAAATTAAATAAGGGGGTAAGCTAGCCACTTACAAATATATAAAGTTCAAAAGAAAGGAAATGATACCAGAGAGGTAGTGATGGAGTACAAAGGAATGGCTGAGGAACTTTGCGTCAGTCTTCACAGTGGAAGACATGATTAATTTCCCAAAAATTCAACAGGGTGAGGGGCAGAACGTAGTATGCTGATCATCACCAAAGAGAACGTGTTAGAAAACTGAATGGCCAGAATGCAGATAGATCATCTGGACCAGATGGATTACACCCCAGCCTTGTAGGGGAGACAGCTGAAGATGTAGAGCAAGCGTTAGTTGTGATGTTTCAGGAATGACTAGAATCAGGAAATAGCAAAGTGGACTGGCAAATGGCTAACGTGACACCCCGTGTAACAAGGGATTAAGGCAGAAGACGGAAAATTACAGACTGATTAACCTAACCTCAGTTGTGGGTAAGGTCCTGAAATCCATTGTGAAGGATGTGATTTCTGAATACTTGGATGTAGCTGGTAAAATATAGCAGAGTTAGCATGGTTTCATCAAGGGGCGGTCATGCCTGACAAACCCACTAGAATATTTTGAGGAAGTACTGAGCAGATCAGGAGAACCAATGGATATTATCTAGCTGAACCTCAAGACTTATTTTGACAAATTGCTACACTAGAGGTTATTGAGAAAGGGGACCCATGGTGTCATAGGCAACGTGCTAGCATCGATAGAAGCCAGCAGAGAGCAAGGCTAATATGTGCCTTCTCAAGACGAAAGTCAGTGACAAGCATTGTTCCACAAGACTCAGTGTTGGGATCACGAACTTTCACATTATGCAGTTAATAATCTAGATGAAGGAACTGAGGGCACTTTGGCTAATTTTTAATATTAGAATCACTAGAGTTTGGAAACAGACATTTTGGCAAAATAAGCCCACACCAACCCACCGAAGAGTAACCCAACCAGACCCATTCTCCGCTGACTAATAAAAATGTTTTGGTCAATTTAGCATACCAGTTTCACGTAATTTGCACATGCTTGGACTGCAGGACAAAATCAGAGCACCCATGGGGCGAATATTCAAACGCCAAACGGGCGGTTACCCGAGGAGAGAATTGAACCTGGGTCCCTGGTATTGTGAAGTATCTGTACTAAGCCACCGTGCCACCCACAGCCTGATCCCCAGACAGTACAAAGATATGAAGAGGGTCGGATAGCATTGAAGAGGTGGCGAGCTTGCAGAATGGTGCTCCACCGAATCTCCTCAACTTCCCACACCTCTGTACTTGAACCCCACCCTTCCGTCTACAACAAGAATAGACCCCATGGTCCTCAACTTCCATCCCACCAACCTCCAGCTACAACTAATCATTCTCCACCATTTCTGCCACATATCGTCAGACCCCACCACCAGAGATATATTTCCCTCCCCACCCCTATCGGCATTATAGACAATAGACAATAGGTGCAGGAGTAGGTCATTATGCCCTTTGAGCCGGCACCACCATTCATTATGATCATGGCTGATCATCCTCAATCAGTATCCTGTTCCTGCCTTATCACTATAACCCTTGATTCCACTATCGTTGAGAGCTTTATCCAACTCTTTCTTAAACGAATCCAGAGACTGGGACTCCACTGCCCTCTGGGGCAGAGCATTCCACACACCCACCACTCTCTGGGTGAAGACGTTTCTCCTCATCTCTGTCCTAAATGGCCTACCCCTTATTTTTAAACTGTGTCCTCTGTTTCGGGACTCACCCATCAGCGGAAACATGTTTCCTGCTGCCAGAGTGTCCAATCCTTTAATAATCGTATACGTCTCAATCAGATCCCCTCTCAGTCTTCTAAACTCAAGGGTATACAAGCCCAGTCGCTCCAATCTTTCAACATAAGATAGTCCCGCCATTCCAGGAATTGACCTCGTGAACCTACGCTGCACTCCCTGCACAGGGCCCTGTACAGCTGCAGAAGAACCTCTTTGATTCTATACTCGATCCCTCTTGTTATGAAGGCCAGCAATCTACAAAGAATTATGTACCTACACCCCGAGCTTCCGTGTTCTCCAACACTACGCAAAGCCCTATCAGTAATTGTATAAGCCCTGCACTTTTGTTGTATCAAAATGCAATACCTTCCGTTTATCCAGATTGACTCCATGTTACATTTTTCAGTCCAACGACTTATTGGATTCAGATCCTTTTGAATCTTAGATAATCTTCCTCACTGTCTACAATTCTGGTATCGCCTGCAAAACTACGAAGGATGCCTGCTGTGATTTCCACTGTTTTTCATATAGATTCATATTTACTTGGAGTGGCCGTGATTCAGCAGTGTGCAGATCATACAGCAGTTAGACATGAAATTAACCATTAGGAAGAAGGCCGCAGACTGCAGGGAGATATCAAACAATTGGAAAGAAAAATGGTGAAAGCAATTCATTCCAGGGAAGTGGGTGAGAGTGCAGCAACATCAAACTTCAAACGAGCCGACCACGCTCCAGTTGTGGCACTCAGCTGTCTCAGCAAGATGTTTTGTAGATTGCTATGTTATTATAAACGGGAACAAATTTTCCCTCCTATCCTACCTTTGACCAGGAGCACTCCCAATCTCTGAATTGTTTGCGCCTCTAAACCGTCATAGAAGTACTGTGCATTCACCAGTTGTATCACTGGAGCCATCGAGATGCTCTGCGACTTTATTCCCATCCTGATCTCCAGTTGGAACTTCACGGCAGCGCCACTCAATTCCTCTGATTCTGGGGCTGGGAACTGGGACTCTGTGGCAGCAGTGGATACTGCCTTTGTGGGGAAACTGGTGAAGTAGCCGATGTTAATCTGCATTACTATTGAAGCATACATTTCGACAAAAACTGCACTGTCCCCGGAGTCTTTGATGTTTTGGAGAAATATATTTATCTCAGCCTTCAGCATATTAATGATGGAATCACCACAGCCTCCGGGGGCACCAATGTTAAACGGTCAGCCCATTCTGAGTTCCCACAATTCTGCCACTGTTCGCTAAGCACTGATATTGTTCATTTGGTGTTCTGCCTAACATTTCCTCTGCTACTGTACCTATTGGGCACTTTTCACATGTTCGTTTCTGGGATGCCGTGATCGTTTGGTGGTTAGTATTCTGCGTTGTAGCCACAACAACCTCGGTTAAAATCTGAGTCACGGCAGTAATTGCCCTATCTGTCCCAGTTGTTATGAAACACAAAGGGATCAGTTGTTTTGACATGGTAGTTTTCTCCAAGGTCATGTTTTTTTCTCTTCAAATTCTGCTTGCTCACATCTCTGTGTTTCATATGTCAGAATTCAAATCGTCCCGTTCTCAGGGATTTCTTCCCTCCTACAATCACTAACTGAACTTTCCATCTCACACCCCCATTTCATTAATTTGGAGATGCCGGTATACAAACATAAAAATCTCACAACACCAGGTTATAGTCTTAGAGGATTAATTGAAGCACTAGCTTTCGGAGCACTGCTCTTTCATCATGTAGTTTTCGAGTCATTTCCTATTTCACTCAGGCACTGCAGAATCAAACACTGACTCTCACTTTAATACCGTTCAGTCTGTGCTGCTGTGGTCACTGTTGCTGGGTGAACGTGCCCAAACCCCATCATCGGGAAAGGCAGACCAGTTGATCCATTTGGTTACCACTATTGTGAGATCAATACTCATGTAGCAGCTTTTACTGACATGGACCAGAGAATATTGGGGGGGTCAAGCTCAGGAAAATGACGCAGGGCAGTATCGGGGAAAAGCGACTTCACTGGAAAAGATCAGTTTCACCGGTTTTCTACAATGGCCGAGCGCTATTACCACTGACCATTAAACTGCTAATTCAGACACCAGGGACTCGGGTTTGACTCCGACCATGTTTGGTGGTAGAATGGGGATTCAATAAATATCTGGAATTACGAATTTAATAACTCCTATAAATCCATGGTCAATTGTTGTAAAACAAATCTGACGTCCTTTGAGGAAGGAAACTGCCATTTTTACCTGGTGGGGCCTCCATGTAACTTCAGACTCACTGCAATACAGTTGAGTTTCAACTGGCGGTGTGCAATTAGGGATAGCAATAAATACTGCCGAGCCAGCGACGCCCTCATAGTGTAAAATAATAGAAAAAAAGCTCATTCGGTTCTAGCTAGATTACTGTGTGCAGTTCTGCAATTCACAATATAGCATGGATCTGATCGCACTGGGAACCTTGCAGGAGAGATTCACTGGGATATTGTCTGGGCTGAAGAGTTTCAGAATTGAGTAAAGATTGGACACACCGGGGTTGTTTATCGCCGAGCAGCGCAGATTGGAGAAGACATGACTGAGAATTACAAAATACTGAAGGATATGGACAGGCTAGACTGAAAGAAGCGTTTCTTATTGATGGAGGGATCGAACACCGGGGCCAAGAGATTTCGGGTAAAGGCAGAAAGGTTTGAGTAGATGTGCGGAAAGGGTCAGAGAGGGGGAAACTCTTTTAACCTGAAAATAATTCAGATGTGAATTTGTGATGCCAAGACATATGAGACTATGTGCTAAACGATGGAAATCTTGATTCATGTCGTTAAGCAGTTGTGTTGAACAAGTGCGGCCACAACTGGCTGAAGGGCCTCCTTCGACGTTGTTGTCCTCCACAGTATCGTGGTTAGTGTCCCCTCCTGTCACAGGGCTCTATTCTCCGCTGGGGGCATCGTAAATGTTTTAAACCTGTCGCTCTGTTCCCCAGTGAAGGTTAATAATGCTTGGCCTTCCATTCTCGAAGGGACATATCACAGCAAGGACAGTGCTATATGAATTAGTTGGGGAAGGATTGCAACTCCTGGGGAGAGAGAGTGTCGGTGAAAGTGCAAACACGTAACTTCTGCAAACTGCACATTGTATCTGTGTTGCAATGAAAACCATTATATAGAGTTGTTCCTGACTGATATGTTTATTTAAAGCAGGAATCTGAGGAAGAAAACAGAGTAAACCCATTCAGACCTGAGTGCAGAAACATTTCCAGCAGCACGAATGAGGTTGTACCGCGTAGAACCGCGTTTGGATGCATTGAATTCAGGTTGATGGGTGCAGCTTGCTATCACTAGGCTGAGTTACCAGTGTGTAAAGCCATTACACATGCTACAGATAGTGTTCAATGTGATGGTACATTTGCTCAGTGGTTCGCACTGCTGTTAAGTCTGTAGGTTAGGTGGATTGGCCATGTTAAATTGCGCTGATATGTCCAGGGAGTGAATTCATTAAGTTAAATGAATTAGCCATGGGTAACGTAGTCATAAGGTCAGCAGTCACACGATGCCAGGTTTTATTCCAGCAGGTTTATTTGAAATCACAAGACAGGACTGCGGGGATTGAGAAGGGAGCTAGGTCTGGTTGAGATGCTGTTCAGAGTTTCTCTACAGAATCTATTGGCTGAATTGTACTGGTAGGGAATCTGTGATTCTATCAGAGAGGACACTACCAGCGTTTACTGGGCTGCTAAGACATTAGAGACGATGCTGACGGCGTTTAGTGGGGATGGAATTTTAATTATTTGTGTTTTGGAAAACTTAAAACTAAACCAAGCAAAACCGAATGGAAGTTTTCCAGAGTATTTGAGGGTTGGAGAGAGTAAATAGGTGATAAATTCACTCTTTCAAGTTCGCAAATTTTGAACGTCAGACTTAAAACCATCGATGTAGGACAAAGAAATAATGGGAGCAGATTTCTGTCACTCAGAGAATCCGTTTCCAAAATATTTGGAAAGGCACATTTAGAGACACACAAGCAGTGAGTTTCACTAGGAGAGAGACAGCCTGTGGCCAGGTAAAAGTGTAAAAGTGGGGTGTGGGGGGTGGAAGGTGCGAGGAGACAATGTCTAATTTGGACGACACTAGATGTAAAGAAATATCGGAAACGTATGCAGCTGAATAAGATTCAGCAAAAAAACTCAGAGTTTTGAAAGATTTCTATTAATATTCCACATGAATCAAAAATGGAACTGAGCAGATGTTGTATATTGTCAAGCGAAGATATTCTATAATGAATAGGAAGTGACCGGCCTCTTGGAGATCGATTTCCTGCTTTAATCCCATGCCTTAAAGATGGGAGGACAATCGCCATGATGTTGGGTTCATTTGATACCCACTGAAATCTGCCAAAGTAACTGAACATCAAAACTGGCATCTTGTTTTGTAGTTTAACCTTCCGTTTTTCTCATCAGTATTTTCTTTAAGCTGAAATAAATTCGGAGCAAAATTGAATACAACATGAAACGTTCAAATCATATAAATCCAATTCACTTCCGGACATTGGAATGAACAGAGTGAAGTTGCAGCAAAATTAATAAAATGAAACGAACAAAACTGCATTTTCGGGAATTTTACCCAGTTCAGGTTCAGCCATGTGAGAAAGACAATCGAGCTAAAACATCACCTTCACTTCTCTCTCCATATATACTTCTTCACGTGAGAGAGAAACTGTCTGAAGAAATTATGCGTCAAGACTAAATGTGCGTGTGAATGTGACGGGAATTTCATCTTCGCTAGTTCATTCTGAAACAGTTCCGACTCGAAATAAATCAAGGTCAAGGTATTCCTTCCAAGGACGAGGTCAATTCCTTGGAATTTGCTGGTATTATTATTCCACTGAAAGCAGAAACATAATGGTGCGGATTCGATTCCGCTCAGGGAATTTCTTATCCCCTAGGTGCACCATATGTAATCTTGATGTGGGCACATGTGAGTGCCTTTGCCATGGGCTGAAGTGGCCCAGAGGTTAAGGCGACGGGTTGCTCTTCCATTGTGCATGTGTGGATTCGAATCCTACTCTGGCTGTTACTTCTATCAAACGCAGCGGTGGTTTCCCTTTGTGCCTCGCATCTTTAGGATACATTGGATGAAGAATCTTGCTCTTGTCCTTCATTGAACTGGAGATTTGTGATAAATCGATCGCACATCAATGTCGAAATAAACCAATTTGATTCTGTTGCAAGTTGAATTGGGATAATGAAAAAGGAGGGCAACGTTTCTTTCCTCCCTTCATTCCATCTTGACGTTGTATGAATTTACATCGAATGAAAGCGAAACAAATAAGGAGAGATCAGGTGCAATATTTATCCAGTGAGATTGTGAATTTTAATGTAATATTCCACACAAAGTTCTGATTATTATTTTATCAGTCAATTGAATTGGAACCGCAGAAAACTTTTCCAATGAAATGAATCATTCATTCTTCCACAACCTTTTGTTGTGTGAATCATACCGCGATCCATCATCCAACGTGATCACCAAGTTGCCAACAGCATTAGATCCACCAGTTTTCTTTAGCAATCACAGCTTCTGCACATACCCATCTGTGGTGTGCGCAGTGCCATGTGTTGTCTCCAGGCCACATCACATTTCTTGCTCATGAGCTTGTGCGCCTAGTCCCTGATCTGTCTGATACGTTTGGAAACCTTTTCTATCACTTAATCCCATCCTCTCAGAATTCTAAATTTATCAATAAAGTAAGATGTTAGACCAAATGATGTAGGATTCGAAGTGGGCCATTCAGCCCATCGAGTCTGTTCCACCATTCAATGAACTCATGGCTGATCTGATAATCCTCAACTCCATTCTCCTGCATTGCCTCGACAAAGCTCCATCGTCTTTCTCATTAAATATCTGTCTGGCACAGTTTGAACATACACCACAGCACAGCAGCAGTTTCGGTAAGGAGTTCCACCGATTCACTGGCCCCTGAGCAAAGAAATTACTTATCATTTCTGAGTAAATAGGCAATATCTAATTCTGAGTTCATGTCCTCTGGTGTTCTCCTCATACCAGAGGGTGAACCACCTGCCAGTAACTACCCTGTCAAGATCCCACGAATATTGGACGTTTATAAATGTTATTATGTGTTTATAGAGCTCCCCTGCACCTCCTTTGTTTCAAGGAGAATAATCCCAGCCTAACCAATCATTCCACGAAGCTCCATTTTCTCCAGTGTTGACAACATGTCCGTAAACCTCTGCTGTCCCCTGCAGCGTCCTTACATATTATTACGGCAGGTGGAGACATTTATGCGAAGAAACGGTTGAAATTTCAAGCGCAGACGGGAATTGGAACTTGAAATCACACAGCGACTGGAATCAGATTTGTCCACATAATGACGAAATAGAGTAATGATAACTCTGATAAATCAGAATCTAATCATATCCCACTGACATTCGTTGGCTTTACTGAAACCAAATTATCCCGTGTAATTGTCCACAGAGCTAGTATTTAGAAAAATATACGGATGGAAACTGGCTATATAGACAATTTGGCAACAAAAAAATGTCCATTAGTGTCGTTGGTGCACTATGCTGCAATTGTGGCTTAGCGGTGAAGAGAATGAATATTGCAGTTATTGAAGAGGGTACAATCAAGTGACTGCATTGTCTTGGACCGTGTCCAGTTCCTTAAGTGTTATTGAAGTTACACGCATCGAGGCAAATGGAGAGAGTTGTGTTCCACGTCTCATTTGTGCGTTGCAAATGATGCAGGATTCACTGAGACGCAAGTTGAGTTTATAATAAAAAATGTCCACCCTTTCCAGAATTTCCAACACCTCTTCCCTGCATACCTCAAAGCCGTCCATTCTAATTAATTGTGACTCAATATTCACATCGGCAACAATGTCCTGTTCCTGAGTGAATACTGACGAAAAGTATTCATTCAGTGTCTCCCCAATCTCTTCAGCCTCCACACGCAACTTCCCACTACTATACTTGACTGGACCTATTCCTACCCTAGTCATTCTTTTATTGCTGACATACCTATAGAAAGCCTCAGGGTTTCCGCTAATCCTACCAACTAAGGACTTTTCATGTCCCCTCCTTGCTGCTCTTAGCTCTCTCTTCAGATCGTTCCTGGCTACCTTATAACTCTCAATCGCCCCAATTGAACCTTCACGCCTGATCTTTACGTAGGCCACCCTCTTCCATTTAACAAGTGATTCCAATTCCTTATTAAACCACGGCACCCTCACGTGACCCTTTCCTCCCTGGAAAGGAATCAGTAATAAAGTCACTGGTGAAACGGTCTTGATGGGCCAAGTTGCATACTTCAGCCTTCCATGTTTTATCTTACAATTTAGAACAAAATATTGTTTATGCTGTGACCTGACATGTGCTCAGTCCTTTAGGTGTTCCCTAAACTGGTGGTTGCTAAGGTTCTATTATCATCCACAGCCTGTGGTCAACAATAGAAAATATCCGAAAACGCTCTCAATCAACTGATTCCTCTCAAGAATAGAGTGGTGTTGGAGAAGCACAGCAGGTCCGGCAGCATCTGAGGAGCACGAAAAATGAACGTTTCAGGCAAAAGCCCTTCTTCAGGAATGAGACTGGGAGCATATTGGATAGACAGATAAATGGGAGTGGGGCGGGGCTGGGAAGAAGGTAACATGAGAGTGCTGTAAATGGATGGAGGTGGGGGGTGAACATGAAATGTCAGAGAAGGTGTAGTGGATGGGTGGGAATGAAGATGCAAGGTGTGACAGGTCAGGAGGATGGTGTTAAGCTGGAAGTTGGGAATTGGTGTAAGGGAGGGGATAATGAAATGAGGAAACTGGTGAAGTCCAAATTGATGCCATGGGGTGGAAGTGTCCTGAGGCGGAAGATGAGGCTTTCTTCCTCTAGGCATAGGGCGGTGAAACAGTGGCGATGGAGGAGGCCCAGGACCTGTATGTCCTCGCGAGATTGGGAGGCGGAGTTGAAATTTTTGGTCATGGGGGCACTGGGATTGATTCTTGCGGGTGTCCTGGAGATATTCTCTGCAGTACTCGGTGAGAAGACATCCGGTCTCCCCAATTTAGAGTAGGCCGTATAGGGAGCAACGAATACAAGAAATGACATGTGTGGAAGTGCAGGTTAAACTTTGATGGATGTGGAAGACTCTATGGGAGCCTTGGACAGGGATGAGGGGGTGGATGTGGGCGCAAGTTTTGCAATTCCCGCGGTGGCAGAGGGAGGTGCCGAAGAGAAGGGTGGGACATTGGAGGGAGTGGACTTGACTGGTTAGTCACAGAGCGAATGGTCTTAGCGGAAAGTGGATAGGGGTGGTGAGGAGAACATATCCCTAGTAGTGGGATCCGTTTCGAGATGGCAAAACTGTCAGCGGGTAATGTGATTTATGCAGAGGTTGGTGTGATAGAAGATGAGGACCAGGTGGGTTCTGTCATTGTTGTGGTTGGAGGTTTGGGGTTCATGGGTGGAGGTACGGAACATGGATGAGATGCGTTGGACGGCATCTTCAACCACATTGATTGGGAAGTTCCGGTCTTTAAAGAAGGAGGCCATCTGGTGTGTTCTGTGGTGGAACTGGTCCTTTGGGAGCAGAGAGTAAAAACAATGACTGCAGATGCTAGAAACCAGAGTTTGGATTAGAGTGGTGCTGGAAAAGCACAGCAGTTCAGGCAGAATCCGAGGAGCAGAAAAATCGAAGTTTCGGGCAAAAGCCCCTTCATCAGGAAAACAGGCAGAGTGCCTGAAGGGTGGTAAGATAAATGAGAAAAGGTTGGGGGTGGGGAGAAAGTAGCATAGAGTACAGAACACACCAGATGGCCTCCTTCTTTAGAGACAGCAATTTCCCTTCCCACGTGGTTAAAGATGCCCTCCAATGCATCTCGTCCACATTCCGCACCTCCGCTCTCAGACCCCACCCCTCCAACCGCAACAAGGACAGCACCCCTCTGGTGATTACCTTCACCCTACCAACCTTCGCATAAACCAAATCATCCGCTGACATTTCCACCACCTCCAAACGGACCCCACAACCAGGGATATATTTCCCTCCCCACCCCTTTCCACCTTCTACAAAGACCGTTCCTTCCGTGACTACCTGGTCAGGTCCACACACCTCTACAACCCACCCTCCCGTCCTGGCACCTTCCCCTGCCACACGTCCTCCCTCACCTCCATCCAAGGTCCCAAACGAGCCTTCCACATCCATCAAAGTTTTACCTGCACATCCACCAATATAATTTATTGTATCCGTTGCTCCCAATGCGGTCTCCTCTACATTGGGGAGACTGGACACCTCCTAGCACAGCACTTTAGGGAACATCTCTGGGACACCCGCACCAATCAACCACACTGCCCTATGGCCCAACATTTCAACTCCCCCTCCCACTGTGCCGAGGACATGGAAGTCCTGAGCCACCTACACCGCCGCTCCCTCACAATTGACGCCTGGAGGAAGAACGCCTCATCTTCCGCCTCAGATCACTGCAACCCCAGGGCATCAATGTAGACTTCACCAGTTTCCTCATTTACCCTTCCCCCACCTCACCCCAGCTCCAAACTTCCAGCTCAGCAATGTCCGCATGACTTGTCTTATCTCCCTATCTTGCTTTCCACCTATCCACTCCACCCTCCTCCCTGACCCATCAGCTTCATCTCCTCTCCCACTCACCTTTTGTACTCTATGCTACTTTCTCCCCACCACAAACCTCCTCTCATCTATCTCTCCAGTCTTCAGGCTCTCTGCTGTATTCGTGATGAAAGGCTTTTGACGGAAACGTCGATTTTACTGCTCCTCGGATGCTGCCTGAACTGCTGTGCTTCTCCTTTGGGAGCAGATGCGATAGATGTGGAGGAATTGGGAATATAGGATCACATTTGCGCAAGAGATGGGGTGGGAGGAGGTATAATCCAGACAGCTGTGGGAGTCAGTGGGTTTGTAAAAAGTGTCAGTAACACTGAACTCGAGGGATATATTTCCCTCGCCACCCCTATCCACCTTATACATAGACTGTTTCCTGCACGACTACCTAGTCAAGAACACGCCCTCCAATGACCCAAGCTCCCCTCCCAGCACCTTCCCTTGCCACCACAGCAATTGCAAAACCTGCACCCACATCTTCCCCATCACATCCTTCCAAGGCTCCAATAGATCCTTCCACATCTATCAAATGTGCATCTTCACTGCCACACATTCATTTATTGCATCTGTTGCTCTCCTCTACATTGGGGCCAACAGACACCTTCTCGCAGACCGCTTAAGAGAACATTTCCAGTACATCCGCAACATTCAACCCCAACTCCCCATGATCAAAAACATCAACTCCCTCCACCCCCACTCTCCCAAGGACATGCAGTTCCTGGGCCTCCTCCACCGCCATTTCCTCAACTCCCGATGCCTCATCTTCCACCTCTGGACCCTTCAACTCCAGGGCATCAATGTGGTCTCCATCAGCTTCCTCATCTCTCCACGCCCACCTTACCCTAGTTCCAACCTTATAGATTGGCACCATCCTATTGACCTCTCCCACCTGTCTATCTTCCTTCCCACCTATCCGCTCCACCCTCTCCTCCGACCTATCACTTTTAACCCCACTTCCATCCCCCTATTGCACTCTCAGCTAAATTCTTCCCAGACCCAGTCCTCCCGTTTATCTCTGCTCTCGAGGCTCTCAGCTTTAATCCTGATGAAAGGCCTTTGCCCGAAACGTCATTTTTGTCTGCAACTCGGATGATGCCTGACCTGCTGTGCTTCTTCAGCACCACTCTAATGTCGATTCTGATTACCAAAATCTGCAGTACGTACTTCCATCCAAATGATTCCCCTGTCCATTGATCTTCAGCGATCGTGAATGTCCACTCCATGATGTCTTTGTCCGTGTACTCCACACAGAATGCTCACTGTTATTGTTTCTTCTCCACAAATTCATTAACATTCATTGATCTGGATTCAATTCCATTCAGCATTTTGCCATTCCACCTGATTGATACATCCCTGCAGTCCCTGGCATTCTTCACCATAGTCAACTGCACGACCAATTGTTGTATCATCAGCAAACCTCTGAATCATGACTCCTACAACTAAATCTAAATCACTGATCTACATCAGCAAACAGTGGCACTCCACTGGAAACACTCATGCAAACAGGGTTCATTGCTGGTTGGGATTAACAGCTGCAATAACAGCAGAATCGAACTTCTGTTGTCATTTGTAAACTTGCTGGTGACTCTGCCAGTTGGTCTTCTGAGAGGTCACTTCTCACATATGGGAGTGGTGAATGACCTGTGCGCACTGTGACTGAGTAAGTGAGTTTACACCTCAGCGGGTAATTGACTCCCTTCCTGCAGTCACCCTATGGCCCTGACCTCTTGGCGCTGTGGGTATCCTTGTGTCTCTTTAGTTTGAGAATCAATTGAATTCGAGTCCACACAGACACGATTCCCGTTTCGCCTGTTGTCCAAGTATTTTTATTCTTCCTTATTCTCCCACGGAATGTGGCTATCATTGGTCTGAAGAGCATTTGTTGTTCATTCTAATTCACCTTGAACTGAGTCATAGGGCATTCATGGTGGAACCACATTATTGTGGATCTGGAGTCACATGTTGACAGGACACATTACAGTCAGCATACTTCCCTTTCGAAGGGACATGAATGAATGAGTTTTCAGCAATATAAAGTTATTGTCTCTGTTCCTGAGATTGGGTTTATTTCCCAGATTTTATTCATCGAATTTAACGAGCAACAGCTGCCACGTTCCAGTCTCCAAAGATTACTAGCCCAATCGATCGCCGCTGCACTAACAACTCCCTGCTGCATTTCTCCATTCAAAGAATGACATTATCAATTCAGATTATCCCAGATGGAGAGAGAATACTACGCGTTTCTGTGTTGGAATGGAAACAATGTACGCTGGATTGAAGTGTTTACTGGAGCAAGAGACTGATGTGGAGACGATGAGAGCAAAAGCAGTTCTTACTGTCAAAGTAACAAAATACCACTTTGTGAAGGAAAATCTCTTAGAATGCTTTCAACACATCGACCTCTCACTTAAAGCTCCAGCATGCTTCCTCTGAGCCAATTCTCAGTGCGGGTTAATGCTGCTGCTGAATCTTAATAATATTATAAATTGAGACCAATATGCCCTTCCACCTCGCCTTTGACCAGAAGCACTCCCAGCCGCAGCATTTCTCGTGTTTGGATAAATAGACAAAGTCTTTTCCCTGGGGTCGAGGAGTCCAGAACGAGAGGGCATAGATTTACATTGAGAAGGGAAAGATATAAAAGAGACCAAAGAGGTAACTTTTTCTTACAGAGGGTGGTGCGTGTAGGGAATACGCTGCCAGAGGAAGTGGTGGTGGGTAGTGCAATTGCAACAATTCAAAGGCATTTGGATGGGTATATGAAGAGGAAGGGTTTGGAGGGATATGGGCCGATTGCTGGCAGGTGGGGTTAGATTGGGTTGGGATATTTGGTTGGCATGGACCAAAGAGTCTGCTTCCATACTGTATATCTCCATGACTCTATGACCGCGCCTTTACCAATCGTGTCACGGGTGCCACAGAATAGCTTCACTTGCTCATTTCCACCCCCACTTCCGGTTTGGTATTCGCGGCTGTGCCACGAAGTTTCTCTGATTCCGGTTTTCGGAACTCGGGTTATGTGACTGACTGCAGCCGTGGGTACTTCCTTGTGTGGGGAAGTTGGTGAATAAACTGTTATTAACACATTGTTAATAGCACATTGTTATTGAAACATACATTGCAACAATATCCCGCCCTATCCCCTGAACTTTTTTGTTTCTAGCAATCTATCAAACTCAGTCTTGAGCATGCGGTCCTCGATGGAACCACCACAGCGTCTGGGTACATCGAATTTAAAGATTCAGCTAATTCTGAGTTCCCATATGTCTGCTATCGCTTGCCTAATATTCCTGTTGTGCATCTGCTACTCCTACTAACATCTCCTATTTCACTGTAAATATTGCTGGTTTTAAACGCGTGTCTCTGCATGACTCAGTGATGGTTTGAATATTAAAAGATTCTGCATTGTGGCCGCCGTAAGCTCGTTCGAATCCGATTCACTGGATTTTACTCCTTGTAACTCATGCTGAAGAAACACAGAAAGGAATTAGTTGAATTTACACTAAAGCAAAATCAGAGATTATGATTTTTCCCCATCAAACCCCTCTCTCTCACATCTCTGTGAGTCATATATCAGGATTTACACTCACCCATTCTCGGAGAATTCCCTCCCGCCCGCAATCACCTCTTTCAAGTTCCGCCTCCCATTTCCCTTACAATCACTTTCACATTGATCTCGTTAGGTCTGTGCTGCTGTGCTCACTGTTGCTGAGTGACTATGCCCAAGTCTCACCATTGGTACCCTCAAACTAGTTGATCCATTTTGATATCGCGGTTGTGAGCTCAATCCACATGGCACAGCTTTTACTGACATGGACCAGCCGTTATTGAAACATCAGACTTAAGAAAAGGCCACAGGGCAGCATTGAGAAAATGAAACTTTATTCAAAAAACACCAGTTTCTGTGGACTTCCGCATCATTTATTTCACTTGTTCATTCGGCTCAAGCGAGACTATTGTGTGTAGTTATGCAATTCACATTATAGTAGGGATGGGATAGCACTGGAAACGATTCAGGGGAGATTTGCCAGGATATTGTCTGGGCTGAAGAAAAGAGATTGGACAATTGTTTTTCATAGAGCAGAGGAGATTGTGCGGGTGGTGGGGGGGCGGGGGGGGGAGGGCATGATTAAGATGTACAAAATACTGAGGGGTATGGATAGCATAGACGGAAATACATGTTTCACTTTGACGGAGATTTCGATCACGGGAGGCCACCGATTTACGGTCAGAGGCGGAAAGATTAGAGTGAATGCGTGGAAAAACGTTTTCAAACAGTGGGTGTTTGAAATCTGGAAGATAGTGTATGCAAGACTCTGAGAGGCAGAAATCCACATAACTTTCCGAAGTATTCCGTTGTGAATTTGTGATGCCAAGACATACAAGGCTATGGGTCAAGTGATTTGAAAAGGTGTTAGGATAGTTAAGCGATTGTTATTGAGCAATACAGATACTCCGTTCTAAGTACGGGTTAGTAATACCTGTCCTTCCATTCTCGAAGGGACATGTCACAGGAAGAACTGTGCTGTCTTAATCAGCGTGGGGGAGTACTACTGCTCCCGGGGAGACAGACTGACAGTGACAGTGCAAACACGTGAGATCTGTAAGCTCTACCTTGCGTCAGTTTTGGAATGAAAATCATTTGGTAGTTTTGCTCCGTAGTGAGGTGTTTACTTATAGCAGGAAGCTCAGGAATATATACATTGTACTGCCCTTTCCCCACTGGCCCATACCACCATTCCACGAAATCCCAAAAGTTGTAATGCTGTTCGTTTACAATGTCTCTCCTCACAGTGTAAGGTTTCAGTGATTAATCTGCCCATTACTCAATTCAGCAAACTGCATTTCCTGCTCACAATGTGATCTCGTCTAGACTGGGGAGTGAAAAACAGAGCGGGTGACAAACGTGTGTATACCGACGTTCTGTCGGTAAGCAAAGACCCTGAGCTTCCAGGTAACTGTCACTGCAACATCCCACTGTGTTCCCATACCTCCATTTCAGTTTGGTCTGCTGCAGAGCTCCCGCATAGCACAGCGTGAGTTAGAAGAGTGGCAAGTTATTTTCTCATGAGAGACCGTGCAATCTTCAGTACCCAACATCGATTTCAATCATTTTATACACAAACTTATACACATCAGGTGCAATGTGCCTCAACGACAGGACTCGCTGCAGTAACATCCCATGCTGATTCAGACAGCACAGTCCTCGCTGTGATTTCGAGAAGGACACAGATACTGTTGCCCATGACTGGGAGAGATTCTCTCTTTCCTCGCAGTTCTGCACTTTTCTGTTTCAGATGGCGTTATTTGCACAAGGTTCCCAAAAGAAGATGAGGTCCTGTGCCTGCACGATCTCCGTCTTGTTTAGCTTTCCAGAACTTCCATAACTCCCACTCCCTCTAACACCCTCCCCTGCTCCACAACTCCGTAGTTGATAGGGAATTGAAGAGCGCGTTCACGTTTCTCTCCCACTACACTGATTGCCAATAGAAGATGGGTTCGTCCAGCTGCCAATGGTGGGAGCCCGCTCGCGGGGGAAGCGGCTAGCACAGCCTCCTGGGAAATGGGAATCAGAATGGCAAGGAGCTGTTATTAAAACTCAGTGCTAACTTCACTCCGAAACAACAGAAGCAACCTTTTTTTTTAAACAAAGAGTCTCACCTGATTTATGGATCATGCTTCTGCTGCGGTCTGGCTTGTTGGTCTTGGGTGTGATATCACCTCGGGTGGGTGATGTAAGTGCGAGAAGTTACACTTGAGCCCTGGAGTTTTGAATCCAGTTCCAGTTTGGACTCAGAAGGTATAATTTTGATGATATTGAGGTCAGATCAAGGTACCGAAGCTTAAAGACACACAGCAGAAGCTTCTTGTAGGCCGTTACGAGATGCAGAAATGGATTCTCTCACTTCAAATGATGCTGATCCTGTTCATGTAGATTTTGCCGAGTGCACGTCCTGTGCGGAGTAACCTGAAGCTCTGATCTGTCCAAAATGTTGTCTTTTTCTCAGGCTGTGATCTGCATGCCCTTGATTGTTATGATCTGCCTTTACCAAACGCAAACAACGGTTTTCACTGTACTCATGTTCATGTGACAATCAATCAATCAAATAAAGTCAGTCAATCGAACCACATAGACATTTTCTTATTGTTTGGTGCCAGCACAGCGAAGGTTGTCTGCATGGCCTCACTTTGCACTGTGACATATTTTGTGATTCTGAGTGAGATCACAAAGAATGTGAGAAGTTACCCACAGGTTATATTGACACAGCCAAAATACATCTGTGCCACATAGTATCACACAATAATAGTGAAGACCTTTTGCAATCATCCTCTGAGGTACATGCCACACGCCAGACGAAAAGCTGAAGACAGTGTGATTCTGTTATGGTCAGCGCTAACAGAGCGGCCCAGCGCGAGCGTATTGGGCTCATAACCCGGAAATTAATGGAATGAAAACATCCTCTGCTCGTTGAAAATTCCAAATTTCAGTGTGTGTACTGTCCCCGCCAGTGTTTCGCTATAACAGAGGTCTATTCTACGTATTGCATGTTGTTTTACTTTACACTTCCTTTCATTCAAAGTATCTGAAATGAATATCACTACTGATACACCCGCCAAATTGACACAGGTGAGGAAACACACTTGTGAATGTCTAGAAGCTCTTTTCTTGTTCTCTGTTGGTCTGCTCTGACCTGATTCGGAAAATCATTTGCCAGAGCTGGGAATAAACTGGTGATGGTGAGATATATCAGTTGTAGATTGGTCTATGTGCACGACGCCCTGCTGGTATTCCCCACGCTGCTTCACACAGCAGTGTCTTCCCTCGAAATGAAAAGCTGTGAGTGACAATTAGATCAAGTTGATGGAGACAGCATTACGATACAGACACAGCTCCGCATTATTAGGACATATATCACCAACTATGAATAACCACAGAGATATACAAGCGACAGAGAGTAGCCATGGACTCGATGGGCTGAACAGCTTCTGTCGGCACGTGAGTGAAGCCACACTTTGTTGCTGCCACTCTTCCTGTCTCTGGGACGGAGTGGCTGATGGAGAAACAATGTATCATTGTTAACGTATCGTCTACGTTAGACAGTCTGCAGCCCCGCAGCTCAGGGCTGTGGGGATGACTCTCAGTGAGTGAGCATTTCACTCGGATTGTCTTCATCTGTGACAGTTGGGGCTCAGCGGTTAACTGCTGCCCGATTGCAGCAAAGAATCTGATGTCACTGTTACAAAAGCCTTTCTGCAGGATTGCTGTGAAGATGGATTCTGAACACCAAACAAACTGCACAAAGATGCCCTCACATAAATTTACCTGAGGGTAGAGAATCCAGAGTACATTTGTGTCTTTCCCACCAACTCAACATCTTTATCGCTGTCTCAGATGCATGACATTTGGAGGATGTTCCCAATCAAACTAACTGATTTCCAGCACTTGATGGAACTGGCTGTGCCGATGAGAGCGAGCTTTAGAGTGTATCCGCGCTTGCCTCTCCTCACACTCCTTGCAGGTGGAGGGAAAAGAGCTGAATATGCCGATGGCGACAACTTAGTCCAAGCAGAAGGAATAAACAGCACCGTCCCGCAAACAAGGAGACGAAATGAGAAGGCGATATTCTTGAAACACTTTGGTGCTTACGAATCCGAGAGCACAGTGGGATGTAGTTGGACGAGAGCGACTCTCAGCTGCTTTGGTGTTGGAAATGTAAGAGTGTAGCGGGCATGATCTTCGCTGAGCAGCTTGTGTTAATACTGGCAAGTGAGAATGTCTTACTTCAAGTCGCCTTCGAGCCTTGGTTGTTTGATTTCACTTTTGCCCTGCAATCCAAACAACTATTTGATAAAAAGCTGGAAACCATTAGGTTTAACCTTGAAATACCTTTGAGCTTTGGGAACAGAAGTGTCATTGTAGTGGTGATGGCACAGTATCACATGTGGTGAAAGCGAAATAAATGTTTCAGGATTCTCACCCACACAATCCCACTCTGAATAAATCCATCATCTGGATGTTCACACAGTTCTGGGTGTGAAACCTTTGGAAATGGGGACATGAAATGATTGGAAACAGCCCTGAACAGATGGATGGGAATGGTGTGGTATATGAGTAATGTCCACAATAAATGTAATTTGGAAAGTTGGGACAAGTCTCTTTGGAGAGCAAAAGGCCGAAAGCTGGCCTTTTAAAACCTTTCAAAGACATGAGTGGGTTAGACGGAGGAAATAAGGAAGGGGGAAATGCATCTACGCCTGAAAGGATCGAGAACGATACGGCAGATATTTAAAGTCATTAGTAAAAGAAGAAAAATGTACATGAGGAGAAACGTTTTCACATAGGCAGTGGTTAGGGTCTGTAAACTACTGCCTGACATTGACAAAGAGGCAGTTTCAATCGAGTTATTTAAAAAAATAAACGATGTTTATGTTGAAAGGAGAAGTGTGCAGAGTTTCAGGGAGAACGCAAGAGAATTATACCAAAAGAAAAGCACATTTATCTCTGTGGAGAGCCAGCACAGCTAAGTTGGTTTGTGACAAATTTGTGATTCTGAGTGGAATCACCGTTCGACCAACAGAACGTAATGAGTTAGACCAGGGTGATATTGGCAAAGCCGGGACACATCTCCACAACAGAATCTGTGCCAGCACGTACATGTCACAGGGAGGATGGCGCTGTCTGAAAGTCCTGCTGGTGTCCTGCGTATCAGACACAGCACCCTTCACTATTGTAGGGTCGCCAAGCAGTCGAAGATTCAGGTTCCGGTTTGGCAGGCGGTGTAGGTTCGAATCCCACCTTTGCAATTTCTGCAACAGCTGCAGCATGTTAAAGTGCCGTGGTCAAAGCCAAACAAAAATCAGAACAGCAAGTCTTCAACTTGGAGAGTTAACTGCAGCGAGAGGGCAGACTCTCTCAAAGGGGTCAGTGTCCGTGCTGTCATGACGTGTTCGCCTCCCACACGATAAATCATAGGCTCAAGCAGCTCTACTGCTGCTTTATGTTCCAGGCAGGTTGAGTTTTTACTGGATGCAAATGGAGACTGTTACTTCATCGCTGTTGTGAAACAAAGTCCCGCAGTGACTCTACTCGCAGTTATTTGGTGTTCTGGCGAATGGGAAAATAATTGCGATGTTATATATTAACTTTCTCTCATTTCCTTCATTTCCGTCCTGGAGACATCAGGGAAAGGTCATATAATCGAGACTGTGATTGGTGACATTCACTTTTTATGGCCCATTCTTATTATGTTCTTTCTTTCCCTCTTTTCAGCACTTTCTTGGAAGTGGTGATGCACTAAGGTTCCAGTATGTTTGAAAGAGTAGTTTGGGATTGTCCTGTTGTTAGCTGTGAGATTAGTTTATAACTCACGCACTCGGACTGTCTCACATTTAGTATTCATGCTTCTCTGTGTCTGAAAATGCATTAGGTATGCCAGTTTTGTTTGTGTTCCGTGTTAAATGCTTTCTGTTTCGCGATTCGCTCAATATATTACGAGTTACCAGGGTTTCTGAGGTAACTTCCAGCAGCAAAATCCTCAACTGAGGATCTGGGAATATTTCACAGAGTATGGTCAGTCGGGGCAAAAGTAAGGAAGTTTTTCGTTTCTGCAGTGTTTCACAATACTACCTTTCCCGTGAGCAATCGAACTATTGCGCCACAGCAAGCGATAGCAAGCAAGGAAAATTGGGCATTGTTTGGGAACAAGAATTCTTTGGAGGGAATACGAAACACGGCAGTGAGGAATAATAAGATTTCTGAGAGTGAAATTGAAATAGAAGTGGCCGAGAATGGATGTTCTGAGAGAAAATGGGAAACAGGAGGCGGAGAGAATGGGAAACACTGTTGGCAGCATGGGAGATCTGAGGCTGAATAGAAAATATAGGCGTGAGGGGGAATGGGAATTCTGAGTGGGAATGGGATACAGGGGAGTGGGATGAAATAGAAATTCCGAGAGGTAATTGCAAATGACAGTGGCAGAGATTTGGAATTCTGAAGGGGAATTGGAAATAAAATGTGGAAAAGTGTAGGAATTTTGTGAAGGCATGGGAAATATGTGTGGGCTCGGTGGATGAGCAATGGGAAATGCAGGTGTAGAGCTGGGGAGGGGCGTCTGCATTGGCTGGTCTTGGGAGGGTTGATGTGGACTCAAAAGGCCAAAAGGCCTGCTTCGACACTTTCCCGAATCTCTGATTATCGATCTCTGCCCCACCTCCGTTCTTCCACTGCAGAAACCTCGTCAATGCCTTTCTTACGTCGAGACTTGACGATTGTATTATACTATATGTTCTATTCCAGAAAGCCGGTTTGTGAAGGATAGAACCAATCATTGCACCACTTAGGTTAATGTACATGATTATACATTGCAGGCAAGGGATTTGCATTCCTTTAATTACAGTTTTTGAGAATTACAATTTCAATTGCTCCATTAATGGAAGAGCCTTCAGTTACGAAGACAGTGACCTCTTTAATTCCTTCCATGAACTTTGCTTCTGTCTATGTCGCTGTCCTCCTTCAATACACTCAAACTGTATGAAAGATTTCACATCTGGCCTTGGGTCTCTATGAGGCTCAGGAATATGTTTTATTCTATTTCTGACGAGCGACTTGGCTTGTTTTATCACATGAAAGATTTATTGGAAATGCATATTTTTAAAGATAGAACAGGTGACTGCGAAATAAAATGGTCACAGTAAATTTCAAAAGTGATGACTATGCTTGAAAAATCGCAAATTTAAGATGTGCAGATATGATGGGTGTGTACATGCACTTCTTTAAAAAAACACTATTTGAAAAGGTATCATCCCTGAGATTAATTGGCACGGAATTAAGGCAGGGATAGAAAATTGGATTTAAACGGAAGGGTGGAAATTTGAAAAAGGACTTGTGGAAGTTCCAGAGTGGTTCACGTAAGGAGTGGTGTCTGGTAGGGCTTGCTTCTCAGGGCACTTATCGTTTCGGTGTTAATTTCATAATTTTATTATGTGCCAAGTGTGTGGCGTTGAAAATCAGAATATTGTAAAATAAAAAGTATGATTAGTGTTTTGGAATAGTTAACGAAGCTGTAATGAGGTTTGTGAAGAAGCAGGAATTGTTTAAAGATGACAGGTAGAATTGTCTTGGCGGATGCGTGTGTGACAATAGACAATAGGTGCAGGAGTCGGCCATTCCGCCCTTCGAGCCTGCACCACCATTCCATATGATCATGGCTGATCATCCTTAATCAGTATCCTGTCCCTGACTTATCTCCCTAACCCTTGATTCCACTCTCCTTGAGAGCTTTATCCATTTTTTTCTTCAATGAATCCAGAGACTCGGTCTCCAATGCCCTCTGGGGCAGAGCTTTCCACACAGCGACCACTCTCTGAGTGAAGACGTTTCTCCTCATCTCTGTCCTAAATGGTCTATCCCATTTTTTAAGCTGTGCCCTGTGGTACAGCACTCACCCATCAGCAGAAACATGTTTCCTTCCTCCAGATTGTCCAATCTTTTAATAACCCTTTATGTGTGTGGCAGTATATTTGTTCACATTTTAGATTAAAAGTACCAACAGCAATTGTAATTTGAGTGGGAGCAGTCCTGCTGCTTTGTAACAGCAAGTTCATAGGGCAATAAAAGCTTTACCTCAAAAGCTGTGCTTTTGATTATGGAGCGAATCGAATTCAAGAACTTAGGAGGTGAGATTGTTCAACCAACCCCCACCCCCCTATAATTCTGGGTGGCCTAGAAAAGGTGTCACTAATCCACCTAACCATACATCTTTGGACTGTGGGAGGAAACTGGAGCACCCAGAGGAAACACACATGGGTACAGGAGAAATGTGCGAACTCCACATACAATTGCTCAAGAGAGAAACTGAATCCAGGTACGTATGGCTGTGAGGTAGCAGAGCTAACCACTGAGCCACCATGACACCCAAGGGGAACTTTAAAATCAATCTCCTTTCTTATCCTTCCTTCTTCCTTTTTCATAAACTTAGAAAATAATGTCAGACTGGAATCAATGTTTGCTTTCTTCTCCGATTTTTAAGTCTCCTTCCTCAAAAGTGCCTGAGTGTACATAAAAGCCAGATGGCCAGTTAATCAGCTCCAGAGTCTGTGCGCATGGCAGACCTAGTCTAAAATCCCACCAAGCATCTGCAGCTGGTTTGATCAGCCTGTTTCTGTGACACAGTCAGGAAGGACATTTCAAACATGACCAAGATTCACAGACGTTTCCTAAAGTCATTTGGTGTGCTTCGAAATTCAAATATAACGTGCATTTATTTTTAAAATGTAGCATGGCTGACAGTGTAGCACAACACGAGGAATGGTGATTCTCGAGCCTTTTGTTTTGTGTGAAAGTGAGAATAGCACCTGATTTGGGCTTGCTGTAGGATTCAGTAAGGGTGTTTTGTTACAATTTACTTGTGGGATATGGGCACTGCTGGGTGTCCAGTATTTATTGCCCTTCCATAATTGTCCACAGAACAGTTAAGTATCAGTGAACCACATTGCTGTGGGTCTGGAGTCACATGGAGAACAGACCAGGTCAGGATGGCAGTTTCCTTCCCTGAAGAACATTAGTGAACCAGATGTTTTCTTTTCCTCACAATCGAGAATGAATTCATGGTTTTCATTAGACTCTTAATTCCAGATTTTTAATTTTATTGAATTCGTGCTGGGATGATGACATGAGTTCTGTCACAGAAGGTTTTCCCTCTAGTTTTGCTGAATACTGTGTTGTCACCGTCAGAGAGGCCGAAAGCCCAAAGTAAGTCAGCATACGTATGCTAGATTGTCTGTTAACATCTAGTTATGTCAGTTTCCTTTGGAATGTCTTGAGTTCAAACAGTAAGAGCTTAATGCTGATGCAAGTTTGATTCATTGGTCTGTAACTTCGGTCATGTTGCATCTGTCTAAGTTGGAGAAAGAATGGGGCCAGCTTTTCAGAAAAACAATGAATGCAATGGAAGTATTCAACAAAGAAAAATCAACTCATAGCATTTCTGTCTCTCCAGTTGTATCCCTTTGCCACTCCAGCCTCCCATTTGCTATCCTCAGCTAGTCCAAATCCTTTATATCACAGCAGCATATTCCAGCCTTGAGTGAACCCAGCATTTACTGAACACAAACCTGTCTCTGTAAAGGTACATTATCATGCCACATCATCCATAACTCTCACCAACAGACTTGATAATTCCATCCTCTTTTGGTCAGATGTTTCTCCTTATACTCCATAAATGTGAACACTTCCAAATGTCTGCTGCCTGCATTCTGGAAAGGGCTTTTATTGTGACAACTATCAATCTGGCCTTAATGACTTTGCCTCCAAAACATCTAACTTCTCCAATCTAATTGTCATATTTTTGAAAGTCTTTCATGATGAATCCATGCCTTACTTTATGACCTTTAGTCTAACATTGTCCTCCAACCTCTTGTGGTTTTAAGTTCCCTGACTGGTGCACCCCTTCCAGAGTTAACCTAAATTCAGGCCATGTATCGTAGCCTCATTGTAGAATTCCTTTCCAAATCCCATTCCTCTCCTGTCCTTCAAATGCACATCTTTTGCAAGCTTTTAGTCTCTAGCTTCTTATTTTGGCTTTTTTCCTCAATATGTTTCTGACCGTAATTGCACCATTATTACCGATGCTGACTGCCGAAATAGTTCTGCTGTGTGATCGGCTGGTGTGTACGGTGATACTGCAGATCTGATTCGGAGATGTGTATGGCGACACTGTGGCTGCCAAGAGATCAGTGTGTTCATTGCGCGAGGGTTTTGTCAGTGGCATCGCAGGTTTGATTAAAGTTGTTGAACAGGGTGTGAGAAGTGTGACCAAGTGTTATGCAGATTTACATATATCTCTTATCCACTAATGTAGTGTCCAAATTCAGTTTGTTTTTAATGAGCCCTGTTAACATCCATTGGGTGGATCTTCTACAGAAACTACGTCAGTCCAGAGTGCGCTGAGAGACGAACTTAAAAAGCACTAGACTATTGTGGACAAGCTGAAGAAAGAACAGAAGAAACGTCAAAAGGAGCGATTTAAAAGAGAGGAGGCCAGCCTCATCACACAACTAGAGGTGAGATTGAACCCACCACGATGCTGCAGATTTCAGCTGGGGATGTATGGAACATGCGAACTTGAAGTGATTGCAGTTCAGAACATTTCACATGTTTCCATTCTGCATTCCCAAAACCAAATCAGTATCCATCTCCTTTAATTAAAAATTGTTGGGGGCTATGAAGTTTGTTCTTGACAACTTAAGGAAAAGTGATCTAGCAGATTTCCTTTTTCTGTTTTTTTCTCTCTGCCATGAATAAGAGTTTATATATTCTGCCTCACGTTCATTCAAACCGAATTCCTCAAATTCTTCTTCCTAGCCTCCTCTCCTCCTACTTTCAAGAGCTTCCTTTTTTCCAATGGGGTCTTGAATATTCTGATCTTATACTTCCTTCTTCCTGACCAATGTCTCACTATTCTTTAATCAAACAGCTTTGGGGCCTCTTTCTTGTTAAATGCTGCATATATGAATTGCTGTGATGTTGAATGGTGTGTGCAAGGGTTTGAGAGGAAAATGTGGAATAAATAAACTTGCTTTTGAAATTATTCAACCTACTGTGCTTTTTGTTATCCCTGTTAATCTTTCTTAATTTTGTTGTTAACGGATTTTACAGATTGCTAAAATTAGATTTGTTCATTCAGAAAAGTATTTGTGGTTTGTCTTGTGCAGTTAGCAAAGTAGTTTCATGCGTACTTCTTTACATCCCAAAGTTTAATGTCATCTTCACGCCATGTTGCTTTCAGTCGTATGGTGGCTTTATTAAGGCGGCACACGCTGAACTCAGTAAAGATCTTGATGTTGCCAGCTCAAGTTAACCCAAAGCACAGATTAAAACTCTGTACTCTACTGCTACTGAGAAGCCAAAGATTAAACCGCTGTCTCTCTGCAGAGATAGCTTCAGTAATGGATGTTAATTGTACAACCTTATGAAGGGATGCCTCTTGTATTTCCCTTTTATACCCTAGTGGAACCCTTTTGTTTTACCAAATTAGTGGGTGACTAAATGGTTCTTTACTTAAGGAGGCCAGAACATTTACAGAGACTTTACAGCCGGGAAACGTGCCTTTTGGCCCAACAGGCGAGTGCAGATATTTAGTCTCCATAGTAGTATACTCCCACTTTGTCTCATCCCATCAGTGTATCCTTCTGTATGTTTCTCCCTGAGATACTTGTCCAATTTCCCCTTTAACATATTCATGATATTCAACTTAAGCATTACTGGTACTAGATGTTATGTGGTTCCATGTTTTCACCTTTGTCAGCGGAGAATGCTTTGTTTTGAATTTCTGATTTGATTCATTAATGTTAACTTCCTGTTCAGGTCAGCCTCACAAGTGAAAATATTTCTCCCTGCGTGCAGTTTAAGCACCTTCATTTTTAAATTTCACAATGAAATCTGGTTTTAAAGTTCTCCATCCAGTTACTATCTTGTACAGTTAATGGTAGGGCCTTGGGGAGTGTTGCTGAAAAAAGAAAGACATCTCGGGATGAAGGTATATAGTTCCTTGAAAGTGGAGTTTCAGGCAGAAATAGTGGTGAAGAAGTCGTTTGGCATGCTTACCTTTATTGGTCAGAACATTGACTGTAGGGGTTGAGGCAAGTAGACAAGTCCCCTGGGCTGAATGGGATTTATCCAAGGATTCTCTGGGAAGCTTGGGAGGAGATAGCAGAGTCTTTGGCTTTGATATTTGAGTCGTAACTATCTACAGGTTTGCTACCAGAGGACTGGATGATTGCAAATGTTGTGCCCTTGATCAAGAAGGACAGTAGAGATGACCCAGTTAATTATAGTCCAGTGAGCCTTACTTCTGTTGCAGGAAATGTTTTGGAAAGGATTATAAGAGATAAGATTTATAATCATCTAGCAAGCACCAATTTGTTATTGCACAGTCGACATGGTTTCATCAAGGGCAGGTAGTGTCTCACAAACTTCACTGATTTTTTGAGAATGCGACCAAGCACGTGTTTGAGGGTAGGTCAGTTGACGTGGTATACATAGACTTCAGTAAGGCCTTTGATAAGACTGTTGGAGAAAATACATAGACATAGAATTGAGTGTGATTTAGGAGGTTGGATTAGAAACTGGCTTTCTGAAGGAAGGCAGCGAGTGATGGTTGATGGAAAATATCCAACCTGGAGTCCGGTTACTAGTCGTGTGCCACAAGGATCTGTTTTGCAACTACTGCAGTTTTTCATTTTTGTAAATGACTTAGACGCAGGCATAGTTGGATGGATTAGTAAATTTGCAGACGACTCTAAAGTCGATGGTGTAGTGGACAGTGTGGAAGAATGTTACAGGTTGCAGGGGGACTTGGATAAACTGCAGAATTGGGCTGAGAGGTGGCAAATGGAGTTCAATGCAGCTAAATGTGAGGTGATGCACTTTGGGAAGAATGACAGAAAGGCAGAGTACTAGGTCAATGGAAAGATTCTTGGTAGTGTGGATGTGCAGAGGGATGTTGGAGTCCACTTACATCGATCCCATAAGAGTTGGCAACCAGGTGGATAGTACTGTTAAGATGGTATATGGTGTGTACAGTTTCATTCGTAGAGGGATTGAGTTCCGGAGCCGCAATATCATGCTGCAACTACACAAAACGCTGGTGCAGCCATACTTGGAATATTGTGTGCAGTTCTGGTGCCCATATTTCGGGAAGGATGTGGAAGCATTGGAAAAGGTGCAGAGGTGATTTACGAGGATGTTGCCTGGTCTGGAGGGAAGGTCGTATGAGGAAAGGTTGAGCAACTTGAACCTGTTCTCATTAGCAAGAAGGCTAAGAAGGGATTTGATGGAAATATACAAGATGATCTGAGGCTTAGATAGAGTAGACAGTGAAGATCTTTTTTTTCCGAGGATGATGACATCAGTGTGTACAAGGGGTCATAACTACAAATTGAGGGGTGATAGATTTAAGACAGATGTCAGAGGCAGGTTCTTTCGTGAGAGAGTGGCTAGGGAGTGGAATGCACCAATGTAGTTAACTCAGCTACATTAGGTAGATTTAAACAATCCTTTAGTTAAGCACATGGGTGACTTTGGGATAGTACAGGGGGATGAGCTGAGAATAGTTCGCAGGTCGGCGCAAAATCAAGGACCGAAGGGCCTGTTCTGCACTGTATTGTTCTGTGACTATAGTGCTACAAGAGATTTCTACTGTCTTAACCAGAGTGACAGATTTTGTATTGTGGGCTTAGGAAATGTCACTGATCTCTACCAAACATGTACGAGGAGAAAGTGAGGACTGCAGATGCTGGAGATCAGAGCTAAAAAATGTATTGCTGGAAAAGCGCAGCAGGTCAGGCAGCATAAAAAGAGCAGGAGAATTGACGTTTCTGGCATAAGCCCTTCTTCAGGAATCCTCAGTCGATTCTCCTGCACCTTTGATGCTGCCTGACCTGCTGCGCTTTTCCAGCAGCACATTTTTAATCAAACGTACGAGGTAGAGCCAGGGCAATAACATGATGCTGCAACAGGAGGGGAACAGGTAACTCCATACACAACCTTTTCACATATTGTCACCTCGAAAATCGAGCGCCTTCCACAAAAGCACCTCTATATTCCACCACAACACTTTGCCCCACAATCGTGGTATCTGGTTATGCGCTAGGAGTGCAACCGTCTGTTCAGGGGCCCTGAAACACTTGGTGATGACTAAAATCATCTGACATTGAGAGCCCCACCGCATTGCATGCATTTCCTATCGTTTTAACTCTGTTCCTAACTTCCCTTGTTTTTCCTAATGAGCCTGTTCAAAGATGTTATTACACACACCTGCACAAGCTGTGAATTGAACCCAGGCATCTCGCTCCAAGATTCGGGGTATTTTCACCGCATCACAAGGCATCGACTCTAACTTTCCTTGTCCCTTAGCCTGTACGTCACGCCTGAATCAACTCTGCAATTAGGAGGAAGGAGCGGAACTGAAGGACCGAGAAGCGGCCAGTCCTCCAACCAGAGTGAGTGAGGAGCGGGGCCAACGCATTCTCGGGGAGTGAACGCTTCAGGGTTATTCAGAAAGTAAACTGTTTTGCAGGATTGATCATTCTCACTACATTGTGGAGCATAAATCAATGTGAGATTTTAAGAAATAGTTGAGATGTAAATCTGATAACGTATATGATTCCAATCGATTTTCACAACTCGAGTAAGAAATTTATTTTTAAACTCTCAGAACGATTGGTAATTTACATACCTGGCCTTTATGGTTGAGTTGGGCTGAACAGTCTGTTTGCACTTTGCAAAACAGAATACAAATCGGGGTGGCACGGTGGCACAGTGGTTAGCACTGCTGCCTCACAGCGCCAGAGATCTGGGTTCAATTCCCGCCTCAGGCGACTGACTGTGTGGAGTTTGCATGTTCTCCCCGTGTCTGCGTGGGTTTCCTCCGGGTGCTCCGGTTTCCTCCCACCATCCAAAGATGTGCAGGGTCAGGTGAATTGGCCATACTAAATTGCCCGTAGTGTTAGGTAAGGGGTAAATGTCGGGGTATGGGTGGGTTGTGCTTCGGTGGGTCGGTGTGGACTTGTTGGGCCGAAGGGCCTGTTTCCACACTGTAATCTAATCTAAAAAAAAAACATGGACTACTTTCTAAACGGTGAGAAATTTCATAAAGCCAAAGTACAAAGGGATCTGGGAGTGCTAGTCGAGGATTCTCTAAAGGTAAACAAGCAGGTTGAGTCCGTGATTAAGAAAGCGAATGCAATGTTGTCATTTATCTCAAGAGGGTTGGAACATAATAGCAGCGATGTGCTACTGAGAATTTATAAAGCTCTGGTTAGGCCCATTTGGAGTACTGTGTCCAGTTTTGGGCTCCACACCTCAGGAAGGACATACAGGCACTGGACAGTGTCCAGCGGAGATTCACATGGATGATCCCTGGAATGGTAGGTCTAACATACGAGGAATGGCTGAGGCTCCTGGGATTGTACTCATTGGAGCTTAGAAGGTTAAGGGGAGATCTAATAGAAACTTACATGATAATACATGGCTTGGAAAGTTTGGACGCTAGGAAGTTGTTTCCGTTAGGCGAGGAGACTAGGACCCGTGGGCACAGCCTTAGCATTAGAGGGGGTCAATTCAGAACAGAAATGCGAAGACATTTCTTCAGCCAGAGAGTGGTGGGCCTGTGGAATTTATTGCTGCGGAGTGCAGTGGAGGCCGGGACGCTAAATTTCTTCGAGGCAGAGATTGATAAATTCTTGATTTCACAAGGAATTAAGGGCTACGGGGAAATGCGTGGAAGTGAAGTTGAAATGCCCATCAGCCATGATCAAATGGCGGAGTGGACTCGATGGGCCGAATGGCCTTACTTCTACTCCTATGTCTTATGGTTTTATGGTCTTATGCTAGGCATTTCTATGACTGTAACTCGAGTGAGAAATTGTTAATGTCGACGATTTCACCCATGATTCTGTGCGGATATGCATGTTCTCTATAAACTCACCGATAATCTCAGAAGCATGAGTCGTTTGGATTCTATGGAGACCATGCGCAGTGTCACATTGATCAGGAAAGTGAGAGAGTGTGAGATAGAGAGAGACATGGAGCTGCTTTCTCCGGCAGCGGCTGCAATCGGCTTCAGAGAACGGCGCCCAGAGCCGGTGTGTGAAAACCTCGCTGGGAGAAAGGAGCGGAGAGAATTCACAAATCCCAGAAAAAGGTTAAGAAAACCCTTTATGCCCGAGTGAGGAGGTTGCGGTCTCTGATCAGGGGAGTAGCCCAGTATCACGGCGGCCATTTGTTTGAGGGAAGAGGGCGCGCAGGCCTCAGGACTGCCATCTTGAGAAGGTCAAGTTGCGGGGGGCGGGACAATCGGGGTCTGTCGAACAATCAAAGGAAAGGGAAGACCCATTTTTATTGATTAATTCCACGAACATAACTCCACTGGGCAATCTCGCAGGAATATGCTCTCTCTTTACTGCTGGGATGTTTCACCCAATCAGAACCAGCAGCTCTCCTCCTCTCTCAGCTCCCCTTCTGTCCTTCCTGCAGCATCTGTTCCCTGGAACTCTGAGCTGCCTGTCCTCTCCCTCCCTTAGCTGTTGTTCTGTAATACCTGTGATGTCCAAGTCCCATCTTAGATTACTTCATGAAAGACTTGAATGCACCTATGGATTTTTGTTAACATCAGCATTTGTTTAGTACTCACTTAGAGGTTTTTCATTACATCTTTTTTGAAGCATTTAATTCACATTCAATCATTTGCAATGATGGGATTTGAACCTGTGTCCAGAGAACATTCGTTGAGTTTCTGCATAAGTTGCCTCACAATGATACCACACGGCCATCACTTTGCCTGCTCACAGGTTGCTCATCCCAGTGCAATATGAATCAAAACCCCTTCTTCCTGCTCAATTATTTGATACTGACACCTTCTTGCACGCTGGTGACGTCACTCAGTATCTCTCCATGAGGTATCCATCACAGTGCGGTTCTAATTGCTGCCTCTGTAAGGGCCTCTCGCTCTTGCAGCTACTTCAGATCCTGAGCCAACATAATTCTCCACTCCAGAGAGACGAGGCTGCACAGGCCAGGGATGGAGCTTGGGATTTTCCAGGTCTCTGTGGGACACAGTGCCGTTCGACATGTGTAGCCCTCACTGCATCAGTCTAATTTCCCATTCTGTCCATTCCGCTGTCTCCTGTACGTACTCAGTAAATTCCGGACTCAGTAGACTTCCCAACTGCTGGGTGTCTCATCCATCACCTCATTGAAGATGATTGGTCAGCCAGAAATACGAAGGGCAGGGAGATCCGGAGCCTTCAATAAATCCTGCAGCGAGTCAGATCATTCACAGTGTACAGAGCGGACAGCAATGAGAGGGCTTCAAACATTTGCTAACAAGACATGACACAGATACAGTGCTGGAGGGGGAGCACAGTACAGACACACAGCAGACTCAATCACCATCCATACTTGAAGTATTGTTGTACTCGGACAGCATCGGGAGTGTCACAGTTATCAATCCAGGCCTGTGCTGTCTTAGTGAGCATCAGTACAACAGAGGGGAATGCAGGCCTCTCACATGAGGGTGGGAATGCTGCCTGGAAACTTTCTGCTCTGTGTTCCCTCTCCAACACTGTATCTATGCATGTCTCGTGGATCAGTGACTTTAATCATTCTAACGCCAAAAACAGATCCTGTATCTGTCATCTCCTCCACTCACACCAATCCCTTCACATATTTGAATTCTGCTCCAGTCCAGGCTACCATCCATATCTCTCTAACTTGCTTCAGTCTTGACAGCATGTCTTGATAGTCTCTCCTCCAATTACTCGAGACGTAGGGTCTGTTTCTGTGCTGCATGAGTCTTTGGGTGAACTTGTCCAAGCTGCCCAACTTTCCTAAATGTGACAAGTCACGTTTCCCTTCATTTGGCCCATGGCCCTTCAAACATCTCCTCTCCATATTCCTGCCCAAGTGCATTTTCCATGTTGTCATTGTACTTGTTTTTACCATTTCCTCTGACAGTCCGTTTCGTCTATGCACCATACTCTGTGGAACATGTTGTTCCTCAGCTGGTTCTTTAAATCTTTGCTCTCTCACCTCACACTTATACCTTTGAAGTCACCTACCCTTGTCTGTTCACCTTACTTATGGCTCGCACGGTTTTACAAACCTGTATAAGGTCACCCCGTATCCTCCTCTGCCCAGGAGAAATATTGATGACAATGTTACAAATATCTCCAATTCATGTACTCAATGCTCTGACCGATGAAGTGTACCAAATGCTGCTTTCACCACACTGACCACCTGTGATGCCACCTCTAAGGAACAATGTCACTGCACCCCTTGGTCTCTCTCCATTCGACCTCATTGGCCAGGGTCGACCATTAACTGTGTTAGTCCTCCCTGGTTTGTCTTAACAAAAATCCGACACCTGAATTAAATTTCATCTTTCACTCCTTGGCCTACTGGCCCCATTGATTAAGACCCCCTTCAATAACTGTCCCCCTGCCCACTGTCCCACTAATCCTGGTATCCACAAACATACAGGGACTCCTGTATTTTCACTCACAGCGTTTAGTAAATGATGCAAAACAGTGGTCCCAGCACCAGTCTTTATGGCACACCGCTGATCAGAGGCTTCCAGTCTGAAAAACCACCCTCTACCACCACCCTCTGCCTCCCAAGAATTATGTACCTGAACCCCGAGGTGTCTCTGTTTTACAACACTACCGAAGGTCCTGCCATTTATTGAATAGGATCTACCCTTGTTTGTTGTACCAATTGCATTACCTCACATTTATTCAGATTGAACTCCATCCAAGGTTTGTCAGCCGTTTCACCCATATTCTCAAGATCATATCCATTCAAACCTTTCTTATTCCTGTACTAATCCAAATGCCTTCTCGACATTGTAATTGTCCTGACATTCACCCCTTATTCGCAAAATTAATTCCACATACAAACCTCCCCCTGTGCAACAATTTGCCCCTTATGTCTTCCTTTTTAATGTCTCTCCTCTAAACTTCAAAACGTAGACCGTTTTGAAACTCCCCTGTCCACGGTAAAAGATAACTATATCTATCTCCCTCATTATTGTATTAACTTCTATCAGGTCTCCTCTCAACATTCAGGCTTCAATGAAAAATTCCAATCAATCCAGCCTTTCTTTATTACTGAAACCTTCCACACCCAGCAATATCCTGGTACATCTCATCTGAACACACTACAGTTTAATAATATCCTTCCTATAACTGGGCGACCAGAACTGGACACAGTATTCCAGAAGAGGCCTCACCAATGGTCTGTACAATCTAAACGTGACTTCCCAACTCCTATATCCAAAGGACAAAGCAATGAAATCAAGTGTGGCAGCACCTTCATAAGCCTGACATGTGACCTCTTCTTCTTCACCAGAGCATGAACAGTCAGCCAGTGTTTTCTAATTCTGTCAGCACAGAGCAGCACACAAACGGGAACATGCATTTTATCTCGCATTTAAATATTCTCTCTTGCTAGACTTCCCTTTACCTGCAAATGGCTTCCACTTTTAAAAATCATCATGTCCAACACCATCAAGATTGGTCTTGCTCCATTTTCTAACTTGAACTTGTGGACCAGGCCTGTGATTTACCAAAGCTATTTCGAAACTAATTGTGGTGACTTTCCAAATTGCTCCCCCACTAACACCTCAGTCCCTTTCCCTACTTTGTTTACCAAGGGGCGGGCAGGTTTAGCCCCATTCTCCAGTTGGGCCGTTTACATATTGACTGGGAGTTTCTGGAACGCACTAAACAAATTCTTTCCATCCTAATTTTTTTTTTACGGTGGCAATCCCAGTCCATATTTGGAAAGGTTAAAATCCCCTACGATTACAACTCTCCTAGTCTAACACATATCTCCTGACAGATTTGCTGCTCCATCTCCCACTGACTACCGCTGTAGTACAATTGCAGTACAATCATAGCAAACTGATGAACTTTTTTTTTTCTCAGTTCCACTAATATTGTTTAACTGTGTGATTCCGCGTGAATATTCTCTCTCAATACTACTGTGATGTTTCCCCCAATCAAACCCATCACCGCTGCTCCGCTTCTGCCTCCTGTTCAATCCTTCCCATTGCATTTATTCCATGAAACAATGAGCTGCTGCCAGTCCATCTATTGCGCAATTCTACAATACCTATTATATTCCATTCCCAGGACCCCACCCGTGCCCTGGGGTCATCTGTCTTAACTGTTGAGGGCCCCACAGCCCTGCCAGACTAGTTTGAATCTTCTCGAGCAGCTCCAGCAACTCACCCCATCAGGCACCCCCAGTTCAGGTGCCTTCCCCACTCGGTCTATCTGTTCTGACACCTTCAGGGATCTATGTACTTGGACACCAAGACCCTGTGTTCCTCAATACTCCACAAGGACTTCTGTTCATTCTGTGTATCCTTCGCTTATCATACATTCGACAGGATTTGACCTCACACTAATCAGAAGTGAACTACATCTGAGTTTACTCTGCTCAGTTTATCATCTGATCGATTTTAGACAGGAGCCTGAGACCATCCTCCTGACTGTGAATAACACCCTCAACTTTTATGTCATCTGCAAACCTACTAATGATACCTTCTGCTTTCACATCCAAATCATTAATGGACATAATAACCAGCAATGGCTCCTGCACAGGTCCCTATGGTACACCGGCTGGTGAAAGGCTTCCAAATACATAAATAGGCGGATACAATTTGCCAACTTGTCTTGGACTCCATGGTCTCTTCCCTTTTGGACCAGCCTTCCATGTGGGACATTGTCCAAGACCTTACTGACCTCCATGTAACGCACATCATCGGCACTGCTCTCCTCAATATTTTGAGAGGTCATTTCAAAATATTCAACTGAATTCCTGAGGCAACATCTTCCTCTACCAAATCCGAGATGATGCAGCCAAGTTGATCCCTGCCTTTCCAAGTGTTGATTCATCTTATCCCTCAGAATTGTTCCCAATAATGTCCCTCTCACTAATGTCAGACTATCTGTTCTGTAATTACCTGGCATATCCCTGCTACCCTCCTTGAAAAGCTGAACCATATTAGCTATCCTCCAGTCATTCTGCACTTCTCCTGTGGCCATCAAAGTATTGAACATATCCACCAGGACCCCAGCAATCTCCTCCCTTACCTCCCACAGCATTTCATTGAGCACTGGGGATTTCTCCGCCTTTATGCCTGTTAAAACTTTTAATTCCTCCTCCTAATCAATCTTAACATGTTCCAGAACCTCACCATCGCAACTGAAATCCCCGGCTACAATGCCTTTCCCCTGTGTGAATACAGATGGGAAGTATTCATTGAAGACCTCACCTACTACCTCTGGCTCCATGCACAGATTGTCCCTTTGGTGTCTAACAGTCCTCACTCTTTCACCAGTAATCCTCTGACTCGAACTGTACTGGTAAAATACCTTGTGGCTTTTCCATAGCACTGTCTGCCAAGGATATTTCATGACCATTTTTTGACCCTCTTTTCTAAGGACCCGCTGCCCTCGCTATACTTGGAGAGGGCTTCACCTGTGTTAATTGCGCTGTATTTTCTTTATCAAACTCACGATATCACTTGATCTGTATTTGCTGAACTTGCTGCCTTTGACATTCACTCTTAAAGGAACACACTGGCCATGAATCCTCACCGTATCACTTTAAAATATTCCCACTTTGCAAATAAGGCCCCAACTGCAGGCATTTCCTCCCAGTCTCTGTTTGTCAGATCCTGTCTAATGATAGCAGTATTGACAGGAGACTCCGTTGTGAAGGGGCCAGACAGGAGAATGTGTGGCTGCAGTACCAGATGGTGTGCTGCCTCCCGGGTAACAGTGTCAAGGATGTCTCTGAGCGGTTACAGAACATTCTGAAGGTGGAGAGTGAACAGCCAGAGGTCATTGTGCACATCGGTTCATATGACAGAGGTAGACAAAGGGAATGGGCTCCTGTGAAATGAGTATCGCGCGTTAGGTAAGAAGTTAAAAAGCTGACCACAAGGAAAGTGATCTCTAGATTATTCCCAGTGCCACTCACCAGTGGATATAGAAATAGAAAGATAGGTCGGATGGATTTGTGGCTGTGGAGGTGGTGTAGGGGCAAGGGTTTTCAGTTCTTAGACCATTGGGGTCTCTTCTGGGTTAGGGGTGACCTGGACAAGGGGATGGGTTGGACTTGAGCCAGAGGGTCACCAGTATCACTGCGGGAAGATTTGGTAGTGTTGCTCTGGAATGTATAAATTAGTTAGGCAGGAGTTTGAGACTCTCAATAAGAAAGGGACCATTGAAAAGTCAGGTGAAAATACATTAGCCATCAAGACCAAGTTTCCTATTCAGGATATCCAGGAGCACAGTCAAGGGAGAGAAACACACTTGGTTTAAAGGGCATTCATTTCAACACACGAGGCCTGACTGTTAAGGCAGACGAGCTCAGAGCATGGATTAGCTCTGGGGAATGGGATATTATAGCCATAACAGAAACATGGCTGAGAGTAGGGCAGGACTGGCAGCACAATGGCCCAGGATACAGAAGCTACAGGCGTGACAGAGGGACAAGTAAGTGAGGAAGGGGAGTTGTCCTTTTGCTAAGGGAGGGCAGAACAACAGTGCTTAGAGAGGATACTCTTCAGGGGTCATCAAATGAGGACATATGGTGAGAAGTTAGAAACAAAAAGGGAATGGTCAGTCTACCAAGATGGTGTTCTAGACCCCCAAATATCCAGCGAGTGCGAGAGGAGCAGATGTGTGAAGAAATTCTATCGAAATAATAGACTAGTACTGTTTGCAGATTTTAACTTCCATTGTATTGACTGGGACACTCAGAGTGTAAAAGGCCCCTATCGGGTGGAATTTGTTCAAAGTTTCCGAGATCAACATATCGAGGGCCCCACTCTACTCAGGCGGGAGCAACACTGGACGTCCCTTCAGAAACCAAAGTCAGCCAAGTGACTGAAGTGTCAGTCGAAGAGCACTTTGGGTCCAGTGACCACAACTGTCTTCATATTAACACAGTTATGGAAAAAAGATCAGACAGCTCCACAGATTAATGTCTTAAACTGGAGCAGCGCCAGGTTTGGGGCCATTCGGCAGGATCTAGCAGGGGTCGATTGAGTGAATTAAAAATCACACAACACCGAGTTATAGTCCAACATGTTTATTTCAAAACACTAGCTTTCAAAGCGCAGGTGATCATCCCAAAAGATAAAATTAACACTAAATTTGTTTGCTATTACATTCCATGACACTACTACACTGTTGCTATAAATTCTATATCTTATGATTGGGCTCCACACCCACCTGATGAAGACGCAGCGCTCTGAAACCGAGTACCTCCAAATAAACCTATTGGACTGGAAGCTGGTTTTGTGTGATTTTTAATTTTGCCCACCCCCGTCCAACACAGACGCCTCCACATCATGCTCCCATCAACTGGGTGAGTCTGTTTGAAGGAAAACGAATGACTGACAAATGGGAGGCTTTTAAAAGTGTGTTGTCAAGAATAAAGGGCCAGTGTGTCCCTGATAGAGTTATGGGAAAAACTGGCAGGTTTAGGGATCCTTAGCTCTTGAGGGATATTGAGGCTCTGTTGAAGAAAAAAGAAAACAGCATACATTGTCTTCAATGTTTCTGTATCAAAGTAACCTCTTCCAGTCCTAAAGACACGATCACTCGCTGGAGACTCGACAATCCTTTCAGGACCCTACAGCACTCCCAATCTGCGTACGCAATGAAAGCCTGTGACTCTCCCAATCCAATTCCGACAAGACCCACTATCTGTGTGTCATCCTCCTGTCGCCAGCACCCACCCTATCAATGTAAGTTTCTCCTGTATCTCCATGCATTTACTCATCTTCATAACTTTCTCCAGCTCTTACACCCCTACCTGTGTAAATGTCACCCTCCCCTACAAACCTTCCCAAAGTGACCACACTGGAAGATGTTACTTGTGCTTCCTTATCTGTGAAACTGTCTCCAACCAGAATTACTGTCCTTCTGAAAATTCCGTCAGACTCCACACCCTCCAAGTCTAAATGATCTGCAGAAGTAAACCTTCCTATATCTATGAACATCTTCAGTCACGACTACCCTCCCTATCTCTGTTTGGTCCTCCAGTCTATACAGCCCGCTTTATTTCTGTCATCTGTTCCATTCACCGCACTCTGGGGAAAAAGGAAGCTTCTTGCTGTCCACCCTGTCTATACATCCCATGATTTTGTAGACCTCAATCAGGTCCCCAGTCAACCTTTGTCTTTCTAATGAAAATAATCCGAATCTATTCACACTTCCTAAATAGCTAGCCTCTTCCATACCAGACAAGATCCTCGTGAACCTCCTCTCAACCCTCTCCAAAGCATCCACATCCTTTTGGTAATGATGTGATCAGAACTGCATGTAATATTTCAAATGTGGTAGAAACAAAGTCCAATAAAACTGTAATATGACCTGCCAACTCTTTTTCTCAATATCTCATCCAATGAAGGAAATCGTGCCACATGCCGCCTTAACCACTTTACTGGCCTGTGTTGTCACCTTCAAGGAACAATGGACATGAATACCCAGATCACTCTATACGTCAGATTTCCCCAGGACTTTTTCATTAAGTTTGGTCTTGAATTGAATTTTATGAAATGCATCCTCTTGCATTTGCCTGGATTGGACACCCCATCTGCCATTTCTCTGCCCATCTCTCCCCTGCTGTATACTCTGACAGTCCCCTTCACTATCTGCACCTCCACCATTCTTAATGTCATCTGCAAACTTGCTAATCAGGCAAACTATACCTTCCTCCAAATTATTTATGTATATCACAAACAACAGTGGACCCAGCCCGGATCCTTGTGGAACAGCACTGGGCACAGGTCTCCATTTTGAGAAATTCATTTTACTATAATCCATGTGCATGTCCAAAAGTTAAGTAAATGTCCCTAATGTAACTATCTCTACCACCAACGATGGCAGTGCATTCCACACACCCACCACTCTCTGCGTAATGTACCTACCTCTGACATCTCCCATAAACCTACCTCCAATTACCTTAAACTTATTCCCCATCGTAATAGCCATTTTCACAATGGGAAATTTTCGGGCCACCCACTCTCTGTATGCCTCGCATCATCTTGTACACCTCAATCAAGTCAGCTCTCATCCTTTTCATTTCAATGGGAGAAGGCCTGGTTTCCCCAACATTTCTTCATTCGACCACTCTCCAATCCAGAAAAGATCCTGATAAACCTCTTCTGCGCTCTGTCCAAAGTTTCCACATCTTTCCTATAATGAGGCGACCAGAACATAACACAATATTCCAAGAGTGGACTAACCAGCTCTATATGGAGCTGCAGCCTCACGTCACAGGTCTTAAACTCAATCCCCTTGCTAATGAATGCTAAGACATCACACACCTTCTTAAAACCCTTTCAACACGGCTGGCATGTGTGAAGGGTCTATGGACGTAGACCCCAAGATTCTTCTGTTACTCAACACTACCAAGAATCCTGCCTTTTACCCAGTAGAGGTTCTCAGCAGAAACCTTCAATCTTAAACCCTCCCTATTTTGGTACCTTCCTCCAGTCCCCACAAAACCCATAAACTGTGAAACGTCTTCCAGTCCCTAAAATCCTCCTTAACTCTGTAATCTACGTTATTAGTGTGAACGGTTAAAATTACCAACGCCAATTTTAGCCACTTCAATATTACTAATAACTGCAAAATCCTCCAATCATGATATCCCTCCCTAACTCTGTAACCCCCACCATCCTCCAGTACCCTTCTAGGGAACGTTGCAGAGGAAGGAAGCGTTTTAGAGTCCGGGTCATGTTACGAACTAGGAAGGGCTGCAGAACCTGGAGGGTAGTCCGAATATAGGAGGGGATAGGGATCCTGCAGAAGGTTAGACGGAGCGAGATTCATAGAACCTGCGGGATGGGACCGGGAATGGGTTGTAGAACCTGAAGGATATTTTAGTCTGAATGACTGATTTATTTTTGTTTAGCATGTTGGGCCGTTCTTGTTGACCTAATTTTGGAGATGTTTACCAGAATTTCTGTGGCACAGCTTCAGATCCCCAGGCTGAGAGATGTGAGTTCAGATGTGAATCTATTTGCATATTCTGTCTGTGTGCCTGATACTGACCTGGAGCTGCTCTGATAGAAAGCACTCTCCGTGCATCTGGTAGCATCCAAATCTACAGGAATTACCAGAGCTCACCTATCCAAACCCTTCATTTAGAATGTGCTTTATTTTTTCATTATTTTCAAATGGCAATTTCATGAGATGCAGGAGTTAGGGTTTGGGAATATGACAAGAGAACTAAGCTTTTGGTTAAGAAAAGGAAGGAAACATTTGTCAGGTATAGACATGAGAAATCAAGTGAATCCTCAGACTATAAAGGCAGGAGGACTGTATTTAAGAGGGTAATCAGTAGGGTAAAAAGGGGACACGAGATAGCTCTGACAAATAGGGTAAAGGAGAATCCAATGGGTTTTTATAAATACATAAAGGACAAGAGGGTAAGGAGGGAGAAAATAGGGTCCCTCATAGATCAGCAAGGCAGCCTTTGTGTGCAGTCGCAGGAGTTGGGGGCGATACTAAACAAGTGTTTTGCATCAGTGTTTACTGTGGCGAAGCAAATGGAAGAGAAAGAATATGGGGAAATAGACGGTGGCAACTTGAAAACGTCTATATTTAAAGAAGAGGAGGTGCTGGATGTCTTGAAACACATAAAAGTGGATAAATCCCCAGGAACTGATCAGGTGTACCTTGGAACTTTGTGGGAAGCTCGGGAAATGATCGATATGCGCCTTGCTGAGAAATTTGTATAATCGACCATCACAGATGAGGTATTTGAAATTTTGAGGTTCTCTAACGTGGTGCCACTATTTAAGAAAGATGGTCAAGGAAAGCTAGGAAAGTCTGGCCAGTGAGCCTGACATCAATAGTGGGTAAAGTGTTGGAGGGTATCCTGCGATATAAGATTTACATGATTTAGTGACTGGGGATAGTCAGCATGGCTTTGTGTTTGGAAAAACATGTCTCACGAAATTGATTGCTTTTTTTGAAGAAGTAACAAAAAGGATTGATGGGGGCCAATCATTGGATGTGATCTATATAGACTTCAGCGAGGCGTTCGAAAACGTTCCTCCTGGAAGATCGGTTCACAAGATTAGACCTCATGGAATACAGGGAGAACTACTCGTTTGGATAGAAAACTGGCTCGAAGGTAGAAGACAGAGGGTGGTGGCGGACGGTTGCTTTTCACACTGGAGGCCGATGGAGTGCCACAAAGATCGGTGCTGGGTCCACTACATTTCATCATTATAGAAAAGATTTGGACATGAACATAGGAGGTACAGTTAATAAGTTTGCAGATTGCACCAAAATTTGAGATATAGTGGACAGTGAAGAAGGTTGCCTCAGATTACAACGGGATCTTGATCAGATGGGCAAATGGGCTGAGGAATAACAGATGGAGTTTAATTCAGATAAATGGGAGGTGCTGCATTTTGGGAAAGCACATCTGAGCAGGGCTTTTCCAATTAATAGTAAGGTCCTAGGGAGTGTTGCTGAACAAAGATACCTTGGAGTTCATAGCACCTTGAAAGTAGAGTCGCAGGTGCGCGGATAGTGAAGTAGGTGTTCGGTATGTTTTCCTTTATTGGTCAGATCACTGAGTACAGGAGTTTGGAGGTCATGTTGCAGCTGTGCAGGATACTGGTTAGGCCACGTTTGGAATATTGCGTGCAATTCTGGTCTTTGTACTACTGAAAAGATGTTGTGAAACTTCAAAGTGTTCAGAAAAGTTTTACAAGGATGTTGCCAGGGTTAGACGATTTGAGGTTGAAACGACTGTTTTCCCTGGAGCGTTGAAGGCTGAGGGGTGACATTCTTGAGGTTTGTAAAATCATGAGGGACATGGATAGGATAAACAGACAATGTCTTTTCCCTGGTGTGGTGGAGACCAGAGCCAGACGGCATAGGTTTAGGGTGAGAGATGAAAGATTTAAAAGGGACCTAAGGGGCAACATTTTCACGCAGAATGTGGTGTATGTTTGGAGTGTACTGCCAGAGGAAATGGTGGAGGCTGGTAAAATTGCAGAATTCAGAAGGCATCTGGATTGGTATGTGAATAAAAAGGGTTTAGTGGGATATGGGGCAAGTGCTGGCATATGGGACGATGTGTTATTCAAAGAAACACTGATTAAAACATTCAAGGAGGATCCCGGATAACATCATTCTTGCCAATGTATCTGTTCCAGATCATACAAAGATTGAAGTCCCCCAAAATTATCACAACACCTTTGTTACAAAGTGCAATGAATTCCTGTTTAATGCAGGGATATGCAACGAAATACTGCTAGCCAGCTTAAAAAAATGTCCTCTTGCTTTTGTTTTTGACACGTAACACCCAGCATTTGCATTCAGGCTGATTCAATTGCATAATCTGAGGCCAAATGCTTTCTCTGTAATGCCTTTGTTATCCATTAGTGTCAGGGTCCCCATCTTGCTTTTCCGTTCTGCCTGAGATCCTGTCTGATGACTAAATCTCATTTTTCTCTGTGTCACAACTCACCATAATGCAGGTACTTTGTCCATTCCAAAAATAAACAGCATTATAATTAACATTTTCCCACAATGTCCTGTCACAATCATATTCGCTGGTGTCCAGTTTTAGTTCAACTCTGTCCTTTCCTGTTCCTTTGTGCTTGTCGTCAGCCTCATCCCCATGCGGTTCCGAGGCTTCACATTTTCTCATGGGATTTGGAAATCTGGTTTCACCTGAACCCTGTCCCTGCATCCTCTCTGTCAGTTTAAAGCCCTATCCATAAACCGACCGACATAATTGGCCAGGACACTGCTTCCAGCTGGGTTGGTTTTAATGCACTCTTGGGATGTTGCTGTCTCTGGCTGGCCAGCATCTTAGGTTTACCCTGACCAGTCTTAGACCTGAGTGGCTTGCCAGACCATTTCAGAGGGTGTTTGAGAGTCAAACCAATTGCTCTGAGTCTGGATTCATATGTCGGCCTGATCGGCAACCAATAACAGATTTCCAGACTTAAATGGTATTTAGTAGTCAGATGGGTAACCCTGCTACGGGCATTAAATTCTGGATGCACAGTCGAGTGAGAGTAACGCGAGATCATTGCCTGGCACACTGATAGCTCCCACATCTCTGAGTACTGATCCAAGTGCACCTTCTTCCTGACCGTGGTTTGATTGTGATGCCTTCTTGCACTCTGGTGATATCACTCAGTATCTCTCCATGTGATATCTGTCACCGTGAGGGTTTAATTGCTGCCGGTGAGTGCAGCCTTTGCAGCTGCTCCAGATCCTGAGCCAACAGAACTCTCCACTCCACGGAGACGAGGCAGCTCAGGCCAGGGATGGAGACAGGGATTTTCCAGATCTCTGTGGGGCTCAGTGCCATTCTCCATGTGTAAACCTCACTGCATCAGTTTAATTTCCAATTCTGACAAGTTCTCTGTCTCCTGTAGGTGATCAGGATGTTTTTGACTCTGCAGAAGTCCAAATTCCTGTTTCATTCATCACCACACTGAAGACAGTTGGTCTGCGAGAGTGAGATCTAGAGCCTTCAGTAAATCCTGCAGATAGGTAAGATCACTCACAATGAACAGAGCAGAGTATACTTAAGGCATCAAACTTTGGTCCAGAAGACATGACATAGATACAGTGTTGAAGCACGAACACAGAGCATGATGGTTTCCAGGCTCAATCTCCACCATCTTGTTTATTTTCATCACTGCTGTACTGAGCCTTCCCATGTCAATATCGGAAGTTGAAAGTTATCAATCCAGGCCTGTACTGTCTTAGTGAGGATCAGTACAATAAAGGGGAAAACAGGCCTCCCCCCAAGGAGATGGCATTGAAACCTGGGATCCTTCTGTTCTATATTCCCCCCTCACGCTGTCTCCTGTCGTGTGATAGAGTCGTACAGCAAGGAGACATACCTTTCAGATCAACTCATTTGCGCCAGTGTCTTGAATGCTTGTACTTGCCAGAAAATTTCCTGTTTTTATAACCTCCACCCCTCTCATACTCCCGCTGTAGATTTGAAACCTACTCCAATGCTGATGACTCTCCCAGTGTGTACATTGCTCCAGTGTTGATAACATGCCCAATCTCAATAATCTCATCCTGTACCCAGTACAATAATCCCTATTTCTGTAGTCTTGCACAATACTTACGGTGCCCCCGTCTCTGTAAATTCCTCCAGCCTGGACCAAAATACCCACCTGTCTACCTTCCTCAAGCCCCAGGAGAACATGATATCACTGCAGGCCATATAACACTCCTGCCTCCTGGCCTACAGCACCACGCAATCACAGTAAGGTTTTCTCATCCCTACAGCGCTCCTTATCTGTATAAACACCTCCAGACCCTTTTCAAGCCACAACAACACTCCACAACTCTGTTTGCTCCTCCACTCCCGACAGTCCTCCCAGCACCTCAAACATTCCCTCTTTGTGTAATTCTGAAATTTGGTGCAGCACGGTGGCTCAGTGCTGAGCAATGGTGCCTCACAGCGCCAGAGACCCAGGTTCTATTCCTCCCTTGGGTTACTGACTGTGTGGAGTTTGCATATTCTGCCCGTGTCTGCGTGGGTTTGCTCCGTTTTCATCCCACAGTCCAAAGATGTACAGATCAGGTGAATTGGCCATTCTAAGTTGCCCATAATTTTAGTTGCATTGTCAGATAGAAGAGGCTCTGGGTGGGTTACTGTTTGGAGATTTGGTGTGGACTTGTTGGGGCGAAGTACCTGTTCCCATGCTGAAGGAAATCTAATCTAAACTCTCCCTCCCCGTTCCATATTACTGTCCCTAAATATATCCCTCTATCCATAAACAGCCCCAAACCCTTCAAACCTCCGAGACTCTGTGAACTCCCGCAGGCTCCCTCCTTAACTTAGTAACGTTTTCTAGTCCTGTAACACTCTGAAAATGTGAACATCCTACAATCCTCCCTACCTGCGTAATCCTCTCAGGTCGCTGTAACATCCCAATCTGTGGAACCAACTCCAATGTTTGTGACTCTCCCGATCAGTTTCTACAAGACTTACTATCTCTGTAACCTTCGCCTGTCACTATCACCAGCCCTGACATTGTAAGCTCCTCCAGTCTCTCCACCAATCTAATCATCTCCATAACCTTCTCCAGCTCTTACACCCTATCTGTTACACTCCCCTACAACCATCCCTAAAGCAGATACCTCCTCTAGTGTCTGCAATAGTCCCTATCTGTGTTAGTGTCTCCAGGCTCGATTGCTGTTCCCGTCTCTGTAAGCTCTGACAGATTGTACAGCTTTCCGATCCAATTAATTTCCAGAACCTCAGCATCTGGCATCAGCAAATCTATTCATTACCTACAGCCTTCCATAGCTGTGTTCGTTCCTCAATTCTATACAACTTCATAATCTCCGTAAATAGCACCATTCCATAAAATTCTCCCTATCTGCGTAAACTGCCCCAATCCTACAGTGAGAAGCCTCACTGTCCTTTTGATCACCTGTAGTCCCTTCAGATCTTCCTGCATCTTTCCTGACTCCATTGAATACAGTTCATCCCATGTTATAACTCCTATAACTCATATGTTACTCCCCATCTCTGTGTTATTTTTCAGTTAATGCAATTCTCATTCTTTATCTCCAGAACGATGTAAGGTTATTGATCCCTTGCAGCATGTTTAATACCTATAGCAGCCTCCAACTCCTCACTGCATCCTGTCGCTGTAACCTCCTCGAATACTACAGCTCACTGTCTTTGTAATATCTTCCAGTATCTGCAACCCTGTTGATTTCTGTAACCTCCTCCAGAACAGCACTCCACATCTGTGTGTAACTGATGGGAATGCTGCAAACCTGCCTTCACAGTCCTCACTAACTCTCTGAACTCCTGCAGCCCTACAACCCTCAGTTTCTCTGGCTCTTCCAATCCCTACACTTCTCCCTTGCTGTGTGAACTGATCAAGCCCCTTCAACCCTTCCTATCTCACTCACCCCTGCAGCTCCAACTTTTGTCCATGTCAGTGTAATTCCCAGCACCAACAATCATCCCGGTCTCTATAAACTCATGCAGCTCCAACTACCACGACAATCTGTGTAATCTCGAGTCCGTCCAATCCTTCCTTTCTCTCGAAACTCCTGTAGCTCTACATACCACCTCATCTGTCTAATCTCCAGTGCCTATAACCCTCCCTTTCTCTAAAATCTTCTGTAGCTCCAACTACTACTGTGCAATGTCTCGTCCCTATATTCCTCCCGATCTCTGTAAGTTCTTCAGAACTGATAACCATGTAAATCTCCATCACATCTTTCAGCCCGACAACCTATCTGATCTCTAACCACCAACAGTGATCTCAAACCACCCGAACTCTGTAACATCCTCCAGTCTCTACAGCCCAGATTTTCTCTGTTAGCTTCTCTGGTATCTGTATTCCCCTTTATCTCCGGTTACAGATCCTTGCTCAGGGAAACAATGTCTCAGTACCGAATCTGTAAGAACACAAGAATCTTTGCTGTATCAATAAATTTGCCTTATTTTCTAAAATTTAGCGACTGCATCTTCAACCTTCTCCACCTCTTCTCGTCAATATCCCTCGACTTTGAAGAACAGCCTGGTGATCTTTCTCTGGATTGCCTTCAATGCAAGAACATTTTCCCTCTAGATAGGGGAGAAAACCTGTTCACTGTATTCTCAGTGTAGGCTGACTGGAGTCCTCTACGTTTCTATGAGTTCTCACCTTCCACTCTACCAACCTTCGCATAAACCAAATCATCGGCCGACATTTCCGCCACCTCCAAACAGAACCCACCACCAGGGATATATTTCCCTCCCCACCCCTCTCCGCCTTCCGCAAAGACCGTTCCCTCCGTGACTACCTGGTCAGGTCCACGCCCCCCCTACGACCCACCCTCCCATCCTGGCACTTTCCCCTGCCACCGCAGGAACTGTAAAACCTGTGCCCACACCTCCTCCCTCACCTCCATCCAAGGCCCTAAAGGAGCCTTCCACATCCATCAAAGTTTTACCTGCACATCCACTAATATCATTTATTGTATCCGTTGCTCCCGATGCGGTCTCCTCTACATTGGGGAGACTGGGCGCCTCCTAGCAGAGCGCTTTAGGGAACATCTCCGGGTCACCCGCACCAATCAACCAAACCGCCCCGTGGCTCAACATTTCAACTCCCCCTCCCACTCTGCCGAGGACATGGAGGTGCTGGGCCTCCGCCACCGCCGCTCCCTCACCACCAGATGGATGGAAGAAGAACGCCTCATCTTCCGCCTCGGAACATTTCAACCCCAGGGCATCAATGTGGATTTCAACAGCTTCTTCATTTCTCCTTCCCCCACCTCATCCTCGTTTCTAACCTCCAGCAAAACTGTCCCCTTGACTTGTCCGGACTTGTCCGACCTGCCCAGCTCCTTTTCCACCTATCCACTCCACCCTCTCCTCCCTGACCTATCACCTTCATCTCCTCCCCCATTGACCTATTGTACTCTATGCTACTCTATCCCCACCCCCACCCTCCTCGAGCTTATCTCTCCATGCTTCAGGCTCTCTGCCTTTATTCCTGATGAAGGGCCTTTGCCCGAAACGTCGATTTCGAAGCTCCTCGGATGCTGCCTGAATTTCTGTGCTCTTCCAGCACCACTGATCCAGAATCTGGTTTCCAGCATCTGCAGTCATCGTTTTTACCTCCTCTATGTTTGTTTCAAGCCTTCCCTATGTTTATTCTCCATTCCCTTTGAAATCAATGCCAGCATTCCATTTACATTCTCTCTGTCCTGCTGGTCTTGTATGCTACCTTTCTGAGACTTATACACAAGGTTTCCCATGTTACTCCGTGGTGTAACTTTCTGCAGTTGATCTGAAACCAAGAGGTGACAGCATTAATCACAAAAGTGCTGGAATGTATGGTAAACGATATGCCAGAAATGCTTACTGCACACTTAGAAACATATGGAATAAGTGCAGTCCATAAGACCATCATGTATAGGGGTAGGATTAGGCCATTCGGTCCATCAGGTCTATTCCACGATTCGATCATGGATGATTTTTTTCTTAACCCCATTCTCTCACTCCCTGTAACCCTTGATCTCCTTATTCATTCAGAACCTGCTTATCTCTGAGTTAGATACACTGAATCACTTTGCATCCACAGCCCCATGAGGCAGTGAGTTCCACAGGTCCATCACCCTCTGGCTTAATAAATTCCTCCACTTCTCCATTCTGAAGGGTCATCCCTTCACTCTGAAGCTGTGCCCTTGACCCCTAGCCTCTCCTACAAGTGGACACATCCTCCCCACGTCCACTCCATCCAGCCCCTCAGTATTCTGTAAGTTTAAATGGGATTCTACCGCCGCCTCTGAAACTTCATCAAATGCAGACTCAAAGACTTCACCTGCTCTTTATACGGCACGAATTTCTTCCCTGGAATCTTTCTTCGTAAACCATTTCTCATACCCCTTCACATCCTCTGTCCAGACTCTGAATGAATAACCTGTAGCGTGAAGTCCAAACACTGACGCCTTCGGAGCTCCCCTCATCACCAGTTCCCATCGTGAAAAAGACCCCTTTCTTCACACTCAGACAATCAGACAAATCCTCTATCCATGCTCAGCGTGTTGTTCTGACAGGGACATTTCATTTCACACCCACTGCGGTTCCGGGTTTGTGAACGGCTGTTGAAAGTGCCTTACTGAGTGACCTCGTGCTACTTGTAGATCTTTTATTCCTTCATTCATTCATGAACATGAGCTTTGTTGGATGAGCCAGCATTGATTTGGAGTTGTCCCTGAGAAAGTGGTAGTGAGCTGCCTTCCTGAGCCCCTGCACCAGCCGTTGGAACTACGGCTACAACACTCCACATGTCTGTAACTGCTCACAGACAATGCAGCTCTCTCCGTATATGTAACATCCTCCCCGCCATAACAATCTGACAGTTCCTCACAATATCTCACCTCCTACATTCCCATCTGTTCCTGAGATCACTAAAAATTGTTTAAACTTCTGATCACCCAAAATTTCTCCCTTTTTAAAATTGCAACCCCTTCAGTTTCTATTACTCTCCATACAACTGCAATCAATGATAGCATAGGTTCCCTTCCTTAAATCTCTGTAATTACAATAGTTGTGTGTGCTAAATTGGCAATTTTCTTCCTACTTATCATCTCAGGACTTCCAGCCTCTACAATTCCACTATTTGGAATGCTCCCATTCTCTGTACCTCCTCATGTCCTGGGGGTACTTGAAAACCACCAGTGTCCTAAAGGTTTATATTCCGCCCAGTTACTGCAAGTCTTCTAACTCTGTAACATCAACAGTCTCCAGTACCATACGACACTTGCTGGCTGTCAATTTGCATTTGTTGAAGTCTACACATCTCTGTAAGCAGCTCAGAAAAAGCCCTTTAGACTCTACATAGCTCCATCCTGAACAAGCCACTTTCTCTCTATTTGTTTTGCCTTCTTCAGTGTCTGCAATTCTCACTGTAACTTCCAGTAAACTTCTTCAGTAGCTGCAGATCTGCCCAGCTCCCCAAATAACCTGTTACATCCGACATAGCTCGCTCAATCACTGTAACGCCCTCTGCTCTGTCTAATCCTCCTCTTTTCCACTGTTTTCCAGGCACGATAGCGACTCTGTAAGGCAGCAGTGCGGAATGGGATGTTATAAATCTCAGCTGAGGTATGAGGCCTACCATTACCTGGGAGTCACAAGGGCAGAGAACCTGAGAGAGAGCAGTACAGAGAGTGAGAATATAAATCAGTAGCGAGGATTCGAGGACGACTGGGACTTGGAGTTGGAGAAAAAGCAGAGCAGGAGGCTCGAAACCAGCACTGAGTCACAGAGGGAGTGACCATGTGAGGGAGCAACTTGGAACAGGAACATGTGGCTCACTCACTCCTGGGAGTTACAGAGGCAGCAAAGTGAGAGGATATAAATCAGCCTAGTCGTACCTGGGAGTCACAGCCACGGTGACTCTGTGAGGGAGCAGAGTGCAGTGGAAGCTGGAGGATGAGACGTACCTGAGAGTCACAGAGACGGTAGCCCTGTGAGGGAGCAGAGTGGAGTGGAAGCTGGAGGATTACATGTACCTGGGAGTCACAGAGATGGTGACCCTGTGAGGGAGCAGAGTGGAGTGGGAGCTGGAGGATTAAACGTACCTGGGAGTCACAGAGACGGTGACCCTGTGTGGGAGCAGAGCTCAGAGGCAGCTGGAGGATTACACATCCCTGGGAGTCACAGAGACGGTGACTCTGTGAGGGAGCAGAGTGGAGTGGGAGCTGGAGGATTACACGTTGCTGGGAGTCACAGAGACTGTGACCCTGTGTGGGAACAGAGTGCAGTGCGAGCTGGAGGATTACACGGACCTGGGAGTCACAGAGATAACTTTCTGCTGCTGGGACCTGCCTGCACTGAGTTTGGAAGAAGTGGAAGAGACATCACAGAAAAGGCTGTAAGTTAATTGGCTGATAATTACACCGTTATTAACGATTGTCAGTTATTTGCTGTAAGTCAGCAACGTTATTTTTTTCAATTTCTGAAGTAAGGATTGATCTCAGAAATAAAAAAGAATGTGAAATTCCGAGCCAGTATAACAAATTACCCTCCGTAAGCCACAGTGGAATAAGGGACTTAACCATATTGTTATTTTTCGGATGTTACCTTCATTCTAAGTAATTAATAAAGTTACTCTAGACATGATGCATTTTACGACATGACAAGACATGTTTGTCAGATGGTAAATGTGTTCTGTTACATTGGGAAGTCATAGCCCCTGCTCGTGTCCTAGATGAACACTGGGTCTTGGAGATCAGACAGTGCTAGAGACTCTGTTCTGCTGAGAGTTATGGGGATAGCATACACACAGAGCAGATCACCCTGCAGACATGACAGCCTGGAATAAGGAAGGGAATGGGGGACTAGGCAATCGAAGAGAAAAGTCAGGGAATCCAGGAAAACCCTGATATCTCCCTCCCAATTCAGTTTCCCAGTTTGGAAGCTGATGAAGGTGCTGTGGATTTCTATAATGTGCAGACGATCAGAAATCGTCTGTGGCACCACAAGCAGCCTGACTGTACAGGAGGGGAGGGAGAAGGAAGGAGAAGCAATAGGCACAGGACATTCAGGAAATTGAAGAAGATGTCAGTGTTTCTGTAATTACAGGATAGTGGGGTTAAGAATGTCACTGTGTCTGCAGGACATTCGTCTGGGGGAGAGTGAGCAGTCAAAGGGCACGTCCATGTTGGTAGGAATGACCTGGGTAGGAAGGGTGAAGTGGTAGGGAGCTTGGTGGATGGTTAGCAAGCCGGTCCGCAAATCTAGCAAGCCCTTGGTAACTGCCAGTGCCGTGTCTAAGTGAGAACAGGACTCGGAGTTTTAGGTAGTTGAGATTGTGACTGAAACGATGGTGCAGCAGGAAGGGCTTCAGATTCCTATGACATTGGGACTGTTTCTGGGGAAAGCAGCAGCTGTACAAGCTGGATGGGCTAACGTGACAGAGCTGGGACTGAATTTCTTACTGGTTTTTGGGCGAGAGATTGAAAATAGCTTGGCCTGTGCTTAGGATCCATAAAGGAATAGTAGAGGAGACTACCAGGATTCTCAAAATACTGCGAAATTGAGTTGGTTCTAACTTACAACAACAAGTTTATCTGTGGAAGATGGAGTAAGAAAGAAAGCCTTAATCTGAGGTCCTCTGCGTGGACATGATTACTCGGAGTGTGCTTAGTTACTGATGCAGATTGGTGTGTGGAAATCTGGCTCAAGGAATGGTAGGACTGAGTGTGAATTATTGCTGGGGATAAAGAATTCCAAAATGAAAGAAAGGAAGGGAAAAGATGAAGGGAGAAGTGCTGATTTAGATTAGCATTAGTTAAGGAGTCCAAGAGAAAGATGATCCATCCAAGGACAGAATTAATTGGCTGGAGCTACAGAACAAAAAGTATACACTTACACTGTGCGGTACAGTCTGTTGGGCAGCAACCAAAGAAATGATGGAGAGAATAAATATGCAGGCCCGTTTGAGAGCCATGACAATACTGCAGATTAGTTATACTGAGAAACTTAATTTATCCAGGTATTGACTGGGTTATTGGTGGCGCAGGGTCACGAGGGGCGAGTGTTCCTAGATTACCTGGAGGAGAGATTACTGCAGGAGTATCTGTACAGCCCAAGAGAGCATGTACTATTGGACCTGGTCCTTGGGAAAAGTTGGGGCAAGTGAATCCAGTGTCAGTAGGGGAAGATTTTGGGTGGCAGCAATCATTTTATTGTAACGTTCAGGATGATAGTAGACAATGATATACAGTAATTGAGAATGAGAAGCATTAGATGACTGAGAACAGCCTTCAATGGGGCAAGAATGAAGCTGGGAAGGTTTGTCTGGAACACCAATTTGGTCAGAAAATGACAAACTGAACCATGGGCTCACTGCAAAGAGTAGATAGCTTGGATCCAGTCGAGGAATGCTCCCTAAAATATGAACGGCAGGATAAACAACCCCAATGCTCCCTCGGTGACAGTGAAGAACAATAGAATTCGTGTCAGATGGAGAATTGAATTGGGAACCACGAGGAATGCTGGAGGTTCAGAGGGGAGATGGTCGAGCAGAGCGGAATTATGGAAAAACTGAGAGCCACCATAGAGCTGCCTCAGAATCCTCCTGTGAGCCCCTCATAATGAGCGTGTTAAAAGATGGAGTAAGTCTGCATCAAAATTAGAAAGAGGATTTATACCTGGAAAAAGATCTCCACAAGTAGTTAAGATACAATGTTGTAGCTGCATGTTTGACTGAAACATTCAGGAGGCGATTGGGTGATTTTTAATACAAAACAAATGTGAGGATGTGAGTGAAGGAAAAGATAATTACTCAGCAAACAGTTAAGTTGAAGAGCTGGGTAGCCATCATCGGCCATATGGCACCCTTCTGTGCCAAAAGACGTCTGTATCATTCAGTGTGATGTCTTGAGAGTCCTCCAAATCCAAAATATTCCGTCTTTGTAACCTCGTCGATGCTGTATGATACATTCTAATCTCTGCAATCTCCATCAGCCAATGTCACCCTCCTTATCTCTGTAACTCATACAATCCGTATAAACCTTCTTTCTCTGGAATCTCCTCCAGCCGCGATAACCTTTCCTCTCTATAATATATTTCTCAAGTCTTTACAGCTCTCCCCTTCTCTGCAACTACTCTGATCCACAGAAACCTAATCTTTGCAATCTCCTCCGATTCATACAACAATCAGCATTACTAACCACCTCTTGCCCTGACAAATTGCAGTATCTCCATAAACTCCAGTCACTACAGTGTTCATTGTGTCTCCAACGTTCTCCAGCACTGACAACCCTGCCCATCTCTTTTCTTTGCTCCAGTCCCTACAATTTTCCCTGTTGTGTAACCTAATCCAATGCCTAACAAGCTGTGTAACATCCTCTAGTCCCGACCATGCTCCTGATTCTGTAACCACCTTCGGCCACGACACAGCTCACTGTCTCTGCAACCTCCAGATTCTAAACCCCTCCTGATCTGTGGAAATTTCCCCATCCCACCCTCTCTCTGTAATAGCTACCCAGATGTCAAAACTGAAATAACTCCACAAAGGCTGGTATCCTGTTATCAAATCACCTTTTGTTTCTACATGCATGATCCATGTCACTGACCCACGCTAGCTCAGAGGCGGCTCTTATATTTACCAGATCCCCTGATGCTTCTATTTATTTCTGAGCCGCCCTGATTAGAGCCGGTTAACAGTCCCAATCAGGGAACACGTATTAATGAGGTTTACCTGACTGACCTCGTTCCAATCACTATAAAAGCACTTCACATATTTCTAACGTTCATGAACACCTGCAAATCCTCTAGTCTCTGAAACCTCTCCAGTTCAGCCAATGCTGTCTCTGTAAATTTCCCCAAGGACAGTCCTGTACCTTTCAGTCGAACCTCCTGTTATCAATCTCATGCAGGACCAATACAAGCTTTTTTCCCCTGTTTTCCACAAACTCTCGGTCTCAATGTTCTCCACTCAGAACATCTACTACTAATCACTACCTGGTTCCAAAAACTCGGTCTGCAGTTTGTGTGTAACCTTCTCCATAAGGAGGAAGGGGATTTCGAAGCAGGGAACTTCATAGGACATGGATCCCTTCACACAAATAGGAATGTTTGTAGAAACTAGTGGGTTTACAGAAGTGGGAAGGGTCATGAAACATGAAGGATGTTTCAGAGACTGGCCGTTTGTTGGCACAGTGGACAGAATTTTTATTTCTGGAGTCGAAAGATAAAGAGAAATAAATCATGTGCTAAATTGTCCAGGTAATATTTTCATCAGGTGTCGGGGAGTGTTTCTCTCAAGGCTCTTGTAGCCAGAATATTGATCTGGCTGATTCAGCTCCATTTTTACTTCAACCAAAACCTAAAACTACTCTTGTCTTTTTAATCTCCTTCCGCCCCGAGAACAACCGATATCCCTGCAATATCCCATAACCTTCACACACCTTCCTATGTCTGTAAGGTCCTCTGGACCCTACACCTATCCTGGACTTTGCACTTCCTGCTATCCCTGAATTCCTTCCTAATGTTTCAACAAGGCCAGTGAAATAGTAGCTTTACATAGCATGAACCAGGTCAGATGCAGCTGCCATTATGGAGACGTGGCTGCAGTGTGACAACGACTCAGAACTGGATATTTCAAAGGGGTTGAACAATTTACACAGAAAGGATAAAAAGGCTAACACGGTGAAGTACACGGTGTATAAAGATTGGCATCAGTAGTATTGTGATGCTAATCAATTCACACACTGCTCCTCCCTGCTTTCTCCCCTCATTCCTGCGTATTGATCCTATCAGATATTGGTAACCCTTGAAAACTTCTTAAAATAGTACAGTACAGAGGAAATCACTCTGCACACTGTCTCCACTGGACAAGATGTAATGTTATTGTTGAAGCCCTAGTTCTGCCTCCCCAGAGACTGTGGGCCTTCAGGTGCAGCTCCCGGCACCCTTTTAAAATGATTTGCGAGTTTATACCTCTACTCCACTTCCATGTGTGACTCCCAGATCTCGACCATACTCTGGGTGAAATAACAACCTTCCTCAGCACTTCGCTAATATTTCAACATTTAATATTCACCGTTGGTAACGCAATTCTACAACAGGAGCAAGATGTTCTCTCCCTTTCTACCCAGGCTCCTGACAATATGTGCACCCCAATCAAATCTCCTTTCAGTATCCTCCATTCCCCTATCTTTCCCAATAACTACACTTCCACTGTCACAGGGTGAAGAATCTCCTCTGTACCCTCTCCAGTCCAATTCAATCCTTCCATGTGATGGGGTGACCAGAACTGTACACAGTCCCCAAGCTGTTATGGGCGGCACGGTGGCACAGTGTTTAGCTTGCTGCCTCACAGCGCTAGAGACCTGGGTTCAATTCCCGCCTCAGGCGACTGACTGTGTGGAGTTTGCACGTTCTCCCCGTGTCTGCGGGGGTTTCCTCCGGGTGCTCCGGTTTCCTCCCACAGTCCAAAGATGTGCAGGCCAGGTGAATTGGCCGTGCTAAATTGCCCGTAGTGTTAGGTAAGGGGTAAATGTAGGGTGGGTTGCGCTTCGGCGGGGCGGTGTGGACTTGTTGGGCCGAAGGGCCTGTTTCCACACTGTAAGTAATCTAATCTGTTACAGTTCCAGTATAAGCTTCCTGCTCTGAAATCCTGGAATTTTGCCTGACAGAGGAAATAATGCCAATTGCTTCATTAACAAGATTATTGATCTGTCCAGCTTCCTTAATTTATCTGCCCACACTGACCATATTCTCATTTATTGTCCATTCCTCTCTATTGTTAATGTCCCCAAATGCCTTGCCTTGCATTTCTCTGGATTGTTTGCTCCATTCATCTGGATCCTATAGTTTCTGTTTTTAAACAGTCTGCCATGGGATCTCTTGTCAAATCCAAGTAAGTCGCATGTAGTTACAAGTTACTGCCTCACACAAACACAGGCAGATTAATTACACACGATCTTCCTTGAAGAAATCCAGACCGACTATCCTGGAGTCCCTGGGACTTCCTCAGTGACCGTTTATCCACTGTCTCAGAATTCCAGCCGCGACCTATTCAGTCAGTCCCTTGCTCCACATTAAACAAAGCTGCTGTGTTAGCCGTTCTCCAGTTCTCCGGAACCATCCCTGCATCCAGGGAGGATTGGATAACGTAGGTAACGATAAGGCAGGGGATTTTCCCCGGCTCCTTTTAACAGTCTGGAACATTGTGTTACCCCTTTTTAATGAATTGAATCTCCTGTATAATTCTCCGCTCCAAGTTTGTTGTTCCCAATATTTCATCTCTACTTTGATTCAGACAGACAGAGGCTTAAACCATCTTATGATTTCGTCAAGTCTCATTTTAATCGGGTTTCATGGAGTGTTTCTGTCCACAAGGTGAATTGCATTTTCTCATGATACCATCTCCAATTTGCCTCATACTCTCCCTTCCCGCGTGGTCTTCCTCTCATCTGACACTAACGCGATGATTTTTCCCCTTCGTCATTACAACTGCCCCTCTGCCTGGATATCCCAGAATGCACCAGCCTCCCTGTTTCCAGGAACCATCTTTAAAAAGTCATTTTACTCTTGGAGTGTGAAGCCGAAACTGGCCTGGACATGGCAGAGGGGGTAAAACTGGGGCCTCACTTTGTGGCCAAGCCACTTGTCCTTGTGTATAACATGGTTCATGAGAGGGTCATTATCTTCCTCCAGGGATGGCAGGGGAAGCTATGACACGAGACTCTGCCAGCTTGGACCGAGGCTGATCCCTGGGTGAGTGAGGTGCCAGCCTTCTGGGTGAATATCCAGCAGTATAGGAAGGAGGTCAGTGACCTTCTCCCCTCCACCAGGGTAAGTGCCACCATCTGCACTTTGTGACCTCACTCTCACTCTCTGTTACTGCACCCACCTCCCACCAAGGCTCATGTTCTCCCACTCTCATTGAATGCAGCACCCTCTCTCAGTGTCTCTCATCTCTTCTCTGCCTCTCTGCCCAACTCTGCCTGGTGTCTGTGCTGCCCACTCACTCACTCAGGACACCTCGATACCTTTCCCCCAGCTGTCCCAGCACTAACAGCTGCACCAACCACTTCCATTTCCCTAATCCTTATTGGTAATTCTCACATTCCGAAAGGAACCATCCCACACTAGGGCACAAAGACCGAAGAGGAATATAGGGCAGCCTCACATTCATCTCCTCACCCCCTCAAAGGGGAAGGATCCTGAACCTAACAAACACGAGAGGCTAACTGACCGTGTCCAAGTTCCCGGACTGGGATCTGAGACTCCCCCTTACTCACTGTGCTGGGCACCGTGACTGACTGTAGACAATGATATCAAGCTTCCTGGGTTTGTGTCCCTGCTAAACACCAAAACAACACAGCAGGCGGGTGAGACTGGTAGCTGTAGCTGAGGGGAAACGCTGATAAAGGCAGGGCAAGGCAAGACAATTATTCTGTGAGCATTCAAGTCAGTTCAAAGTGAGTGTGTACAAACACGGAGTGAGCAGCCCAAAGAGACAGAGCATGAGCTGGGTGTGTGTCCCTGAGCACAGCGTCCTTGCAGCAGCATTGAGTGTGTACAACCATGGAGTGAGCAGCCCAGAGGGACATGCCATGAGCTGGGTGTGTGTCCCTGAGCAGAGTGTCCATGCAGCAGCATTGAGTGTGTACAAACACGGAGTGAGCAGCCCTGAGGGATAGGCCATGAGCTGTGTGTATGTTTCCTGAGCACAGTGTCCTTGCAGCAGCATTGCAATGAGAATTGTCAGTGCACCCTGATCTGCAGCATTGAAGTACTGAAGCGAACTGTCAGTGGATCGGAGATGTGATGGGAATGCATGGTGAGGCTCGCATGTGTCAGATGCCAGCATTGGAGGGTGTGTACATGCAGCTCCCTCGAGACGTTGGTGTCCAGGATTGAAGTCTGCAGGAGCGAGCGGCGAGATGGAGTCACCAGGTACCAGGTCTGACTTTCATGTCAAATTCTCCATATTGAGTTTCCCCACAGTGGGGGAGGATATGAAGCTGCAAGTTAATGAGGGGGTGGATCCACAATAATGTGGCTGTTGATCATCAGTAATCATTCAGTCAGCATCTCGCCAATCCCGCGCTCAAATCTTGACTTTAAGAACAGCCCAGTACAGGAACAGGCCCTCAGCCCAGCAAACCCGCACTGGCACATGATGCCATTCCAAAGTTAAAACAAAAGTTTTTGCTCCGATACCTTCTATGTCATTCTATTCCCTACTTACTCATACTTGTGCCAAGATCCCTCTTAAATTTGCTATATTGGCTTATTACCCTCTATCATTGCATTCCAGGCACTTTCACATTCTGTCTGGAACAGCAAAAAAAAACTTACCTATCACATCTCCTGAACTTTCTCCCTTTTACCTGAAACCTACGGTCCTCAGTAATTGATATTTCTACGCTGGGGGAAAAGAAAGCCTCTAACTGTCCTTCTAGCTATGCCTCTGATAATGTTGTAAGTATCTCTCAGGTAGCCCCATAGCCAATGATGCCCAGGTGCACACAAGCCATGTGTGATCAATTACTCCTTCTGGCTAATACCCTCCAAACCAGACAACATGCTGTTAAAACTTTTTCATACCCTCTCCAACACTTCAAAATCATGTGGCAACCAGTACTGTACACAATATTCTAAATGTACCTCGAAATAAGTTTCTCTACAGCTGCAATATGACCATTGTCATTGTCCATCGATCTCTCAAAGTTGCCACCAAGTTGACAGGGTTGTTCAGAAGGAATACGGTGTGTTGTCTTTCATTATCGGGGTATTGAGTTTAAGAGCAGCGAAGTTATTTCTTCGCGCTATAAAGCTGTGGTTCAACCACACTTGGAATATTGTGTTCAGCTATGGTTGACTTATAAAAGGAAACACGTGGAAGCCTCAGAGAGTGTGCAGAGGAGACTTACCATGGTGCTGTCTGGACTGGAGGGCATATCTTACAAAGAAAGTTTGAGCTGCGAGGGCTTTCCTCCAGCAGTGGTAGTAGAGTCAGATCCATTAGGGATATTTAAGAAGACTCTTGGATAGGTACATGAAAGTTAGTGCATTGTAGGTTATGTAGGTTAGTCTGATCTGAGAGGAGGATAAAAGGCTGGCAAAATATTGAGGGCTGAAGTGCCTGCACTGTGCTTTACTGTTCTATGTTGCAAGTTTCACTCAGCTTGTGGATTCTCGTCATTTGGTGAATGTGTGAGGGAGTGAGGTGTGTGAGGGAGTGAGGGAATGGAGTGTGTGAGGGAGTGAGGTGTGTGAGGTCAGGAAGGTGGGGAGGGGCGTTAGACCAAGACTTCCAGTTTTGATGCAATTGTTACATTCACCTGAGTGTCAGCACAATATGTGTGGTTATCTAGACCAGACAAAATCCACAAGTTCAGTTATTAAAACGATTTTGGCTTGCCGTTCGCTCCTGGTTTCTTCAGATAAATTCTGCTGCGTGACACATGAATTCGTATCTGACCATCCACAGACATGTATAATTTTGTTTTGATACTGCTAATGTGAAGGTACATTTATTGGATATAGTTTCAGAAGGTTCACTGTAAGACACAAAATGCTGCAATAGACTGTCAAATGTGAATGTTTTCACCCAGTGTCTGGGCCAGGGTGCAGATGTATGAAGTCTGGGGGACATGCCAGATGTCATCACCATAAGTAACTTGTGCGTTGTGATTCTGACACTCCATGTCCATACATCTGCTCCCTGGGCCAGGCTCTGACTGATGATGAATTTGTAAGGCCTGGTTCCTGGTCAGTCATTGGTATCGAATTTAGACAGCATTTGTACCTACACTGAGAGCAGTGATAGCCTATTGGCTAGTTTCCTCCTGCTCAAGGTGGATTCCAAATGATTCTCTGTGAGGGAATGTTTGAATGACTGCCCTGACCCAGGTTGGAAACTCTCTTCACAAATTCAGGACCAGACCAGTGTCTCTCTGAGTGCTACATGCGGCTGTGATGTTCAGTAGCACTGTACCAGAATCAGGCCTTTTAGAATCCATTTTTAATGTCGGTCAAGATGCAAAGTGATGGGTCTGCTGACCTGAATAATGTCCAGGAGTTTGCCATGTTTGTGAATTCGGCAATAATAAGGTATGAGCTACAATTATTCAACGGAACAATAACTGCATCATCTCTGAAAACAATGAAGTTGATTCTATACTGATGGAATTAAATATAAACACCGAACAACTTTTTATGATGCAAAAGTAAAGAATGCACGTTTTGTTTTGTATCGAAAAAGGAATGTTGTCTGACTATGCTGGTGATCACAATTACGCATTGAATCTCTGTATTCAAATGCATACATCGTCGCTCTATTATCTGCAAAATGGTTGACCTCTACGTGATTGAATATTCAGAGTGAGCAAATGATTGGACAATCAAATAGAATTTTAACTCTTACACATTTAAATATAATCAATCGATTTAAGTTCTCACCTGAAATGTGTGAGCTTCAGTTATTTGCCAACAATTCTATTAGTTTTAAAATAATGATGGAAAAGGATAGACAAGATCTAAAAGTTGAAGTTCTAAATTGGAGAAAAGCTAATTCTGACTGTATTAGGCAAGATCTTTCAAAAGTTGATGGCAGCAAATGTTCGCAGGTAAGTGAACGGCTAGAAAATGGGAAGATTTCAGACATTAGATAGCCGGAGTCCAGAGACAGTATATTCTTGTTAGGGTAAAAGGAAAGGATGGACGATATAGAGAGTGCTGAATGACTAAAGAAATTGAGGGTCTGATTAAGAATAAGAAGGAAGGATATGACAGGTACAAGCAGGATAGATTGAGTGAATACTTAGAAGAGTATAAAGGCAGGAGGAGTATACTAAATAGGGAAACAGGAAGGCAAAAAGGGGACATGAGATAGCTTTGGCAAATAGAGGTAAGGAGAATACAAAAGGATTTTACAAATACATGAGATAAAAAGGATAAACAGGGAGAGAATAGAGCCCTCAAAGATCAGTAAGGTGCCTTTGTGTGGAGTCGCAGGAGATGGGAGAGATACTAAACGAGTATTTTGTATCACTGTTTACTCAGGAGGAGGACATGGGAGATGTACACATACGGAGAAATAGACGGTGATATCTTGAAAAATATCCATATTGCAGTGGAAGAAGTGTTGGATGTCTTGAAACGCATGAAGATGCAAAAATACCCAGGACCTGATCGATCAGGTGAAACTTGAAAGGGTTCAGAAAAGATTTACATGCATTTTTCCAAGGTTGGAGGGTGACAGGTATAGCTGGAGCTTGAACAGACTGAGGCTGTTTTCCCTGGAACGTTGGAGACTGAGGGGTGACCTTATAGAGGTTTATAAAATCATGAGGGGTATGGATAGGTTAAATAGACAAGGTCTTTTTTCTGGGGTAGGGAAGTCCAGAACTAGAGGGCATCGGTTTCGGTTGGGTAGGGAAAAATGTAAAAGAGATGTAAGGGGCATTTTTTTTCCACTCACAGGATTGTACGTGCTTGGAATGAACTGCCAGAGTAAGTGGTGGTGGTTAGTACAAACATACTATTTAGATGGCGTCTGGATGGGCATATGAAAAGAAAGTGTTTCGAGGGATATGGGCTGAGTTCGAGCAGGTGGGAATAGATTGGGTTGGGATATCTGGTTGGCATAGACAAGTTGGACCGAAGGGTCTGTTTCCATGCTGTCCATTCATTTGACCCTGTGACTGTAATTTAGAAATGCAAATAATTTGACATGCACTATCAAAGAAATAAATCGTTTATATTATTAAATTTTAGCTTACAATAAGTTGAAAACTTACTATTTTTAGAAAGATTGATAAAGAACAAAGAACATTCCAACACAGGAACAGACCCTTCGGCACTCCCAACCTGTGCTGATCCAGATCCTCCTATTTTCTAAACCTGCCACCTATTTTCTAAGGGTCTGTATCCCTCTGCTCCCTGCCCATTCATATTTCTGTCTAAATACATCTTAGATAATGCTATCGTTCCTGCCCCTACCACCTCCTCTGGCCACACGTTCCAGGCTGCCACAGCCCTATGTGTAAAATACTTCCCACATATATCTGCCCTAAACCTTTCCCCTCTCACTTTGGACTCATGATCCCGAGTAATCGAGTTCCACAATCTGGGGGAAAAGCTTCTTGCTATCCGCCCTGTGTATATCTGTCTTGATTTTGTAGACCACAACCTTCGACTTTGTCATGAAAATAGTTCTAATCTACTCAATTTTTCTTCATAACCAGCACCGTCCAACCCAGGCAGCATCCTGATGAACCTACTCTGTACCCTATTCAAAGCATCCACATCCTTTTGTTTATGTGGTGACCAGAACTATGTGCGGTATTCCAAATGCGGCCAAACCAAAGTCCTATGCAACTGTAACATGCCCTGCCAGCGCTTGTACACAACACCTGATCAAATGAAAGAAAGCATGTCGTATGCTGCCTTGACCACTTTACTGACCTATGTTGGCATCTTCAGGAAACAATGGACCTGAACACCTAGATCTCGCTGTAAGTCAATTTTCCCCAGGACCTTACTGGATTGTTCACTCTTGAACTGGATCTTTCAAAATGCATCACCTCACATTTGCACAGATTGAGCTCCATCTGCCATTTCTCCGCCAATCTCTCCAATCAGTCTATATTCTGCTGTATTCTCTAACAGTCCCCTTCACTGTCTGTTACACCAACAACCTTGGTGTCATCTGCAAACTTGATAATCAGGCAACCGATACCTTCTTCCAAATCATTAATATATATCACAAACAACACTGGTCATAGGTCACCATTTTGAGAAATCCCCTTCCACTATTACTCTCTGTCTCCTGTTGACCAGCCAGTTCTCCATCCATCTAGATAGAACGCCCTGGACCCCATGCGACTTCACCGTCTCCATCAGCCGACCATGGGAAACCTAATAAAACGCCTTACTCAAGTCCCTCAGTACCTTCTCCAGCAACTTCCCGACCACTGATGTCAGGTTTGCTGGTCTACAATTACCTGGATTTCCCCGCTATCCTTCTTAAACAAGGGGACAATATTAGCAATTCTCCAGTCCTCCCGGTCCTCACCCATGTTCAAACATCCTGCAAAGATATATGTTAAAGCCCCAGTTATTTCCACACACACGTCCCTCAGGAACCTGTGATTTATCCCATCCGGACTTGGGGGCTTGTCTACATTAATACCTTTTAGAGTATCCAAAACGTCCTCCCTCTTTATGTCGACTTGACCAAGAGTACTCAGAGATCTATCCCTAACCTCAACATCCGTCACATCCCTCTGCTTGGTGAATACAGATGCAAAGTACTCGCTAAGAATCTCACCCATTGTCTCTGACTCCATGCATAACTTTCTTCCTTTGTCCTTGTGTGGGCCAAACATTTCTCTAGTTACCCTCTTGCTCCTTATATATGAAAATAACTCTTTGTGATTTTCCTCAATTCTGTTTGCTAATGATACCTCTCATTACCACTTTTAGACCTCTTAAATCGTCGATATTTACTGTGAAATATAGCTAGTGAAAACAAAATAAACGTTTGTTCGTGCGAGTGGAATTCAGAACTTTCGAAAGTGTTTTGTGGCAAAAAAAAATTTGAAATCCGTCTCAGTGCAAATAAAAAACAGGAGAACAAACATCTTGGGAAAAGTAATTTTCAGCCATTGTTCCCCCCGCCCCGCCCCCACCCAAAGTACTTCTGAGGTAGAAAAGAGTGAGGGCTTGTAACAAGGGCACAACAAAAATTATGGGTTGCTTGAACATGCAAATTGGCTCAATTAATCAATTTGACAGTGATATCCTTGAATAATGATTCATAGAGTGCATGAGAGATTATTTCTGAGAGCAGGACGTCATGGAACCAACCAGAGAATGGGACGGCACGGTGGGTCAGTGGTTAGTACAGCATCAGGGTCCCAGGTTCGATTCCAGCCTCGGGGAACTCTCTGCATGTAGTTTGCACATTCTCCGCCTGTCTGCGTGGGTTTCCTCTCACAGTCCAAAGATGTGCAGGTCAGGTGAATTGGCCATGCAAAATTGCTCATAGAGTTAGGTACATTACTCAGAGGGAAATGGGTGGATTACTATTTGGAGGGTCGGTGTGGACTTGTTGGGCCGAAGGGCCTGTTTCCATACTGCAGGAAATCTAATCTAATTTAGATTTGATATTATGTAACAAGAACGGATTGGTGGATGCGCTTTGCCTTGGAATAACCACAACATGCTGGAGTTTCACATTCAGAATGAAGACTGAGTCATACATGAGAGTTTTAGTGTTAGTCAATGAAAACTATACTGGCCTAAGGAAGGATTCGGCTGTGGTGGTCTGTGGGGGGGGGAGAAAAGAACAGTCAAAGGCAGGACAGCTGAAGAAATTTGGCAAACAATTAGGGAGATAATAAAGATCGAAGAAGATTTTCATTACGGAGAAAAATCATCCATATCTTGATAAGGAAATCAAGGATAACATGAAACCAAACCCCAGGGCATATCATACTGCACACGTTAGTCACACTGTGGAAGATTGGGCAAATCAGTGGCCTCGCGGTGTTATCACTGAATTCTGATGTGACAAACCCAGATAATGTTCGAGTGACCTGGGTTCAAATACTGCCGCAACAAATGGCAACAAACAATCCAAATTCAAATCTGGAATTAAGAGACTGATGGTGGTTATGAATCGATTGGCAAGAAAGACTCACCTGGTTCACTAATGTCCTTTAGGGAATGAAACTTCCATTCTACCATAGATTCACCACTCTCAGGCTGAAGACGTTTCTCCTTATCTCCATTCTAAAGATTTTCTCTTGACTCTCAGGCTTTGTCCTTGAGTCCTTTCTTTCCTAACAGTGGAAGCATCTTCCCAACATCTACTCGGACCAGGCAACCAGTATTCTGTATGCTTCAATTAGATCCACCTTCATCCTTATAAACTTCAGCGAGTATAGACCCAGAGATCTCATATGTTGATCTTTTCATTCCTGGGACCATTCTTATGAAGTACCTATGAACACGTTCAGGGATGGTACATTTTTCCTGAGTTATGGGGCCCAAAACGGTACACAATGCACCAAATGTGGTCTGACCAGAGTCTTATAGAGCCGCGAAAATCCATCCCTGCTGTAATATTCAAGTCATCTCAAAAGAAATGTCGTTACTGTATTTGCCTTTCTGACCAGACGGTCCACCTGAAATAATAATCTTACGATGGACAATAGTAAATTGTTACAAAAATGAACAATGATTAAAGCATGCTGGGAAGTAGAACCCAGCCTTGACCAAAGTCTCTGTGCTCATCCACATGCTGCAGAATCCAGACAGGCTGCAGCTACCCAGAGATGGTTGCAAAGAAACCTGACAGCTACAGACCCTACAATACACAACTGAAGTTAGACCTGAATGTTACAATGGAATGTCGCCTTTGGGCCATCAATGTGACAAAACCAGGTTGGGTCTGATTGATCAGGGTAATTTATCATTCCATTGGCAGATTCTCCACACCCTCTCAAAAGGCATGAATATTTGGGAGGAACAGAATCACCGTAAAACCGCTCTGAGAGTGATAACTCGAGAATAACCATGAAAGAAAAGACACCTCCAAGAACATCAGAAGAACAAGAGGACTTCTCCAGTTGGAATCAGGTAAACTTCTGGTGGGGTGGTATGTGATCATCCAAAGTTACGTTAAACCATAAGATAGATTGTAATGTTTTTCATTTCGTTATAATACGTTTTATTGTTCTAAAATTAATTGTGTTCAATAAACAAATATCATTGTTTATAAGAGTTGACTCAGTTCGTTTGGTGAATTTTAGATTTCAAACACACTGTGCGGCAGATACAGCACCTTCCTTCCTACTGACACAGCCTGCTCATTTACCTTGAGACAATCCTGACTGGAACTCGCAACACTGCACTTAAGACTTCTGAATTTTCTCCCCAGTTATAAAATTGACCATGCCTTTATTCTTCCTACTAAAGTGCATCACCTCGCACTTTCCCAAGTGTACACCATCTGCCACGTCTTTGCCCAGTCTCCTACCCTGGCTAAATCCTTCTGCAGTCTACCTGCCATCTCAATGATACCTGTCCCTCTAACTACCTTTGCATCATCAACAAACCTCGCCGGAGTGCCCTCAGTTCCTTCATCGCGATTGTTAATGTACAAAGAAAGAAGTTGTGGTTCCCTTGCGGAACACCAATTGTCATTGGCTGCTATCCTGAGAAGGACCCTTTTATTCCCACTCTCTACCTTCTGCCAGACAGTCAAGCTTCTGTACACATTAGTACCTTATCTCTGACACCATGGGCCCTTATCTTACTCAGCAGCCTCCTGTGAAGCACCTTGTCAACGTCCTTCTTGAAGTGCAGATAGATAACATCCATTAGCTCTCCTTGGTATAACCTGTTTGTTACATCCTCAAACAATTCTAACAGATTCATTAGCATGACCTCCCCTTGATCAAACTATACTGACTTAGCACTACTTTACCATGCACTGACAAGTATTCAGAAATCTCATCCTTCACAATGGATTCCAGGAACTTACCCAGGATTGAGGTTAGGCGAATCAGTTTGTAATTTTCTGACTTTTGCCTTATTCCATTTTTAAACAAGGTGTCAGCGAGATCCAAGATGGCGGCGAACCAGTAGGTCTGATTCTGCAGAGCTCTGCCCAATACTCAGGCAAAGTGAGATACCCACCCTAACCTCACCTGTTAAATTGCTCAAATATTTTTTGGCCAGCAGCCTTGGCAATTCTACATCAAACTTTAGCAGACTGATGCTTTTTTAAAATGAACAAAGGTGAAGGCTCTTGCAGTTCACAACAGGCAGGGACTTCTCCCCCACTACCGCCTTAGCAACAAAGACGTCTGCGGCCGCCCCGAGGGCCTGACCTGCAGGGACCAGACTAATCTGAGAGTTTCTTAACCTCTGAGAGAAGATTGATGAGTCCATTGAAGTGACGCTGTCCAGATGAGAGTCAATCTCGGTCGTGCTGCAGAAACATGACGGAGAGATCGAGAAACTCGGGCAGCGTGTAGGTGTGGGGTGGAGCAACGGGCCGCGGCCTCTGAGACAACTGCTGAGTCATCCATGGGTCAGGTCTAGCCACTGGAACATCGAGTCCGGACCTTGGATGAACATATTGTTGACCTCGAAAATCGGAAACATTGGAAAAATATTTGTTTGATGGGCCTTCCCGAACGGGAGGAGGAAGGGCAGCTTGTTGATTTCCTGGAGCAAAGGCTCCCACAGCTGCTGAAACTGGAGTCGGAGCTGGGCTGGTTGCCGGTTGAGCGGGCCCATCGGGTTCCTGTGCGCCGGCTCGGGTTGGACCAGCGCCCCCGCCAGGTTCCTCTTCAACTTCAACATTAGAGGGAAAAGCAGATGCTGCTCGAGTCCACCAGAGTGTTGGGGAAGGATTCTCATGCCATGATATACAAGGGCTCCAGGATAATGTGGTCTGTAACAGGAAGGAATGTGATGAGACGAAGATAGCGTCTGAGGGATTTAAATATTTAATATTCTGCGATACCAGGCAATGCTTTGCTGTAGTCATGGAGGATTTGTATATGATTTCAGATCACCGGAAAAAGGTAAAAGAATTCCTGGATGCTCTCAAATGTAGGATTTGAATTTAATGGACAATGACTTTAAGTTGCCCACATTTTCTTTTTTCCCTCCTCCTTTCTTCATTTTGACTCTTCTCTATCTTTCCGTGGTGGTAGGGGAGGGGAAGTGCTAATTCCTTATCCTTTCTATGGACTCTTAGCTATAGCTCATGCGGTTTATTTGTTTATTGGGGGACGTTTCTGAGTGTTCTTTTTTATTTGGTTGCTTATTACTTGCTGGGATTGTAATTTTGTCATTTTATATATTTTCATCTTGTGTTGGTTTGCTCAGTGTATCGAGGTGTTGGCATGGGGTGTCGTCCACTTTTAACTTCTGTCTAAAAAGATGTTGGAACTTATTTACTCTACTCTGTAATGCCTGGGCTGAGGGAATGCCTCTGGCTGGGAGATTTTATGGTGGGATTATTGGAAGGTAGTAGTGCCCCTTGTGAACAAGGGGGAAAGTCTCCTTTCAAATATGTTTCATGTTATTTGTTTTTAGGAATAGTTCTTAGTTGTTTTGATTTAGCCGTATTAAAGAGTGTTTTATGTGTGAATCATTTTTCGTTTTATCCAATATCTTTTGGGTGGGGATCTCCCTCCTTGGGGTGTCTCGGGCTTGCTTGGATTATCATGGCTAATCATTCGTTTACGTGGTGCACCTGAAATGTCAAGGGGAGCCACTCAGCAATCAAAACGAAAAAGATATTATCAAGTCTTTAAAAAGTAACGGTGGATGCTGCCCTTGTACAGGAAACACATCTACTTGATAAGGAGCATTAGAAGCTGCAACAGGGTGGATTTGGCCAGGTGTTCTTTTCATCTTTCAGCTAAAAATGTAGGGGAGTTGCCAATCTTATTGAGAAGAATCTTCCCTTCCAAATGCTAAACCAGCTAAAGGATGAGTCTGGATGATATATTTTTAATTAAAGACCTAGTATATGGGGAGGAATATGGGATTTTGAATCTCGATTGCCCACCAGTGCACCATTTAAACTTGTAATGGAAGTGATCTCCAAGTCGATGGCTCTTGCGGTGCGCCACACAATTATAGGGGGAGATTTTACTTGTATCATCGACTCAGGGGTGGACAGAATATCTGTGGGCATATCTATGAGATCTAGGCAGTTGGCGGATCTGCGTAGGGAGTTAGGGCTGGTAGGTATGTGGACGTGTCTTCGCCCTCAGGGTAGAGACTTTACTTTTTATTCTAACCCACACAAGTGCCATAGCAGAATCGATATGTGTCTGTCCCCTCGACCCTTTTGAACTCAATATTGTTTTGTAAAGTAGATAATATAACTATTTCCGATAATGCCGCAATATATATAGAGGTCAAGACTAGTGATGACGAGACAGCTTCCCGACATTGGCGTACGGACACTTTCCTATTGAAGAATAGTAAGTTCATAAAATATTTCTGGCCGGAATTTAAAACCTTCTGGGATATCAACTCCAACACGGCCAGTAAACCTTCGGTGATGTGGGAGACTGGTATGGCCGATGCGTGAGGCTTGGTTATCTCACATTCTGCGACCCCGAAAAGACAAAAGGGAGAACAAACGCGTCTGGTTGAAGCTCGCCTGAAGGCGCGTGAGACGACGTATGTGGATAGACCCTCCATTTCTAAACTACAGCTGATCACAGCCCTTACGGCAACTTTGAATACCACACTTACTCAAACAGCAAAGAGGGAGATCATAAAGGTGAAGCAGAGATTATTTGAATATGGTGACAAGCCTGGCAGGTATCTAGCATGCCTTGCCAGAAAGAAAAAGGCTCCCCAAGCCATTATGTCTATTAGAAAGAGTGCTGGTACCCTGACTTGTAATCGTGAAATAAGCAATGCAGCCTTGAGAAAATTCTGTTTCAAATTGTATAGGTCAAAGAGCTGTGAGGATAGAACGAGGAAGATAGAGTCTTTTTAAAAAAAAATATCTGGCTCTTCCGGGCATAACCTCAGAGCGGGTGTTGTTCTTGAATTCCCGCCGGCAACCCAGGAAATACATGAGGCGGTAAGGCAGCTCCAGAGTGGCAAAGCGCCTGGACCAGATGGATTCCAGGCTGAGTTCTATAAAGAATTTATTGGAGAATTGGCCGTGCCACTTATAAATATATATATAATTATTCACATATTCAGGACTGCCTCTCGCCTTCTCTGAGAGAAGCAAATATTTATCTCATTCTTAAGAAGGGAAAGGGCCCAGATGACTGCTCTTTGTACAGACCTTTATCCTTGTTGAATGTGGATTTTAAAGTTCTCACAAAAATGTTGGCATTAATACTGGCGAGGATTTTACCATTCGTTATAAAAGAGGACCAGACAGAGTTTATCAAGCGTCGCAGATCAACTAATAACATTAGAAGAGTCTTAAATATGTGATAAGCCTGCCAGCAGGGAGCGATACTGGGATTAGTTATCTTCCTAGAGACAGAGAAGGCATTTTATTGGGTAGAATGGCCATATCTCTTTTAAACGCTGGAATGGTTTCGTGTTGTAGAGGTCTTTACTAAATGGGTTACTATATTTTATAATGATTCAAAAGCGGTTTAACTTCGGATAGTGTTAGCGTTGGGAGAGGTTGTCGACAGGGATGCCCTCTCTCTCCATTATTATTTATGCTAGTGATTGAGCTGTTGGCGGAAGCTATATGAGCCGATCCTAATACAATGGTTCTGAAGAATAAATCGGGTAAGCACAAAGTTATTCTCTACGCAGATGGTGTCCTCCTTTTCTTAAATGATCCATTGACCTCCTTGCCCTGCTTAATTCAAGTGGTCAACTTATTTGGTATGTTCTCAGGTTATAAAATCAATTTCAAGAAATCGGAGGCCATACTGCTGGGAGTTCTTGCCAGTATATCCAAATTTACGAATGGATCCCGTTTCCCCTTTCGGTGGTCACTGGGAGCTTTTCTTTACTTTGGTGTCTTTAATACTCCGGCATTCAGTCAGCTATATAAAGCCAAGTATACACATTTATTTGAGAAAATATGATTGGACCTTCAACGCTGGGAAGACCTCCCGATATCCTGGCTAGGTAGAATAGCTTTGGTCAACATGGACATCATACCTGGCCTTTTATACGGTATGAGAATGCCCCCCTTGATGCTGCCGAGACAGGCGCTGCGTCAGCTTTATGGTTGGCTCGGCTCCTTTATTTGGATTCATAGACGGCCCCTTATTAAATTAGAAAAGCTACAGCTTCCACAAGTAAGCGGTGGGCTGGATTGTCCTGATTTTATGAGGTACCAATTGAGCTCTCTATTAACCGACGTTGCTGATTGGGTATTTTGTGAACCACAGTCAATCTGGTTACATATTGAAGCCTCCCTAGCAAAATATCCAATCATCAATCTACTATTTATGGACAAGATGAGAGTTATTACGGATCATTGTAAACATTCTATTGTATTAAATTCAATCAAAGCCTGGAGGATAATGCGACAGGATGAGGGTAAACTACAAAAAAAAACCCCTTATACTCCTATGGAGGGAACGTTGGGATTCCACCCAGGGCTGAGTGATGCTGTATTCAGAACCTGCCAGTGCAAAGGTATTTCCTGTTTGGGAGATCTGTTCGATGGGGATGTCATGATGTCCCTCGAATAGCTGCGTCAGACGTTTGAGCTGCATAGCAAAGATCTTTTTCGATATTTTCAAATAAGAGACTTTTAACAAAAGAAGACCATGTTGATAATTGATACTTATAAATCGGATAGGGAAAGGAGAGTGCGTCGGCCGATAGGTCCGCCCGTGGTCAGTACTCTCTACCACTAACGATTTAATATTTATCGAAGGACATGGAACGGTTAAATAAAACCTAGAGTCAAGAATTGGGGATGGAAATTTCTTAGACGTTTGGGAGTGCATCTGGGAAAACGCCAGGAAGATCTCTGTCTGTAACAGAACTCAGGCTACCCAATTGAATATACTTCATAGGGCTCAGATGGCACCTGATTGACTTGCAAAGTTCAAGGCAGGAGTATCTCCAATGTAGCCCATATTAAAATATTAGTTGGTAATCTCACTCATTGTCTGTGGACCGGCCACAAGATCTGCAGACAGTGGGAAAGCGTAGTGAATGCCTTGGCAAAGATTTTGGTTACAGAAATTGGGTTGGACTCAGTGTCTCTCCTTTTGGGCTCCCCAAATTTCCCTTTTTGGAAGTACACAGGAGGAAATAATTCACTATCCTTTCCTTTTGTTCGACGAAAGATATTTTATTGAATTGGCTATCCGAAGGTCCCCCAGGAGCTTCAAATTGGCACAGGATAGTCATGAAATATATCCCCCTTGACTTCCTTCTGAATATGATGCACCAAAAAACGTAATTACTTTATACAACATGAACTACCTGTTATATAAAATATTTTGAACTACATTTACACAGATATGTCAGCCACATTGTTCAGGGCCTTTTCTTAGCCGTGGGATGGTTCTGGCTGGTTCGGGGGCTCCAGAGAGGAGGAATCCCATGTAGCTACGGGCTCTGCTACGATTTAATGTAAATTTATTTTGAATATGTATCTATTTACTTATTTTCTTATTTATTTTCTTTTCTATTTTTGTCTACTGTTAGTAATGCAGGACATCCTTTTCCATGCTTTGATAGTTTGTAGAATGGATTAATAGTATTTTGTTACAAATTCTATATTGGGGTTATTACTCTATTGTAAAGCAGAATACACTAGTTTGTACTATTTTTGTAACTTTAGAAAATATTACAAAAGTCTTCTGTTTTCAATAATAATATCTACAAAAAACCGGGTGTCACATTCGCAATTTTCACATCTTCTGGGACCTTCCCTGATTCTAGAATTAAAAGATCACTCTTAATGCCTCCATACAGTTTATTTATCCATTTAGTTTTTCGAGCAATTTCTCCTAATCGGATCTGCCTCCTCACTCTCTTGAATGTTTGGGATATTATTCATGTCATCCGCCGTGAAATCTGACGTGAAATAATTATTCAGTTTCTTATCTATTATTTGTTCCACACTGCTGTCTCTCCAGCCTCATTTTCCAGTGCCTCAATATCCACTTCTGCTTCTCTTTTTTGGCCTTTATATATCTAAAGAAACTCTTACAGTCGTCCTTTCTATCACTGGCAAGCTTAACCTCATATTTAATCTTCCCCCTCCTTATTTCTTACTTTGTTGCCCTCTGTTCATTCTTGAAAGCTTCCCAATGATCTGGCTTCCCACTGCCATTTGCCATGTTATCTACTTTCTCTTTTATTTTACCCGAGCCATGAATTCTCCAGTCATCCATGATTGCCTCATACTTCCTGTACAATGCATCTTTTACCTTGGATGAATCTCTGCTGTGACTCCTAAATTGCTCCGAGAAACTCCCGCCATTACTATTCCACTGACATTCCTGCTCGGCTCCTCTCCCAGACAATTCTACTCAGATCTTCCCTCATGCCTTTGTAGTTGCCATTATTCAGCTGTAATATTAACTCCGATTTTACCGTCTCACTCTGAAATTGAAGAGTAGGTTCAATACTATTATGATCACTGCCTTCAAAGGGTTCCTTCACCTTAAGCTTCCTTATCAAGCCTGCCTCTTTGCACAACACTAAATCCAATATTGCCCGTTCCCTTGTTGCCTGCACCATAAACTGCTCCAAAACTCTATCTCGTAGACATTCCACAAATTCCTTTCCTTGAAACCCAGTGCATCTGCATATTGAAATCCCCCCAATCACCGTAACTTTGCCTTTCCTACACTTTCTTTTCCATCTCCTGTTCTGTCTTGCGCCCCAGCTGCTGACTACGATTCGTAGTACTGTATATAAGTCGAACTATGGTTTGTCACCTTTGTGGTTCCTCAATTCTGCCCACTTACATTCCACAATATCTGACTCTATTTCAAGTAATGGGAACTGAGCGATGGGACTGCAAAATACTTCAGTATTGCCATAAATTTATAGCTAAGGCATTGAGTAAAAATATTTCATTGCCATTTACTTTGAAATGTCGCCACAGTGTATTTGTTTGGCCAAATATTCTGTCTGTATTATGGAAGAATATAAACCTTTGAAAATGTGACAGAAGGAAGATATGACGAGGACCTGAGTCTATAAAGAGATCAAGGTGGGTCAAATGAACAGCCAAATATTGGTGTATGGAGCACAGTTGGAAAATATGCCTGTGCTCAAAGTTGTTTGAGGGTTTAATGGAAACACAGGGCATTATTTCAATGGAGAGACTGGCTTGAGGCACAGAGGAACCGAGGAACCGGCACCTGGATTACAAAATAAAACCTTTAGATGTACATCATTTTTTTAGAGAGGTAAGTTAAATGCAGAAAATTTCTGAAACAGAATACATTTAGAAGTAGGGAATATTTTCCACAGATCTACAAGGTAATAGTTTAACCATATCGAACGTGCTATGACCACAATGATATGAAATGCTGTCCAGAGAAGATTCATTCATCTGGCTTTTGTGAGGATCGTTTATTTCAGGAGGAAATCTTGACCTGAACGGCCCTGGATCTGCTGGGGTTGAGGCGAGCAGCACATGATCTTGTTTAACCCCAGAATATTCCAAGTAGTCTTTCCAAGTTGAATTCTGAAACAATATTTCAGCTTGTGTGAGAGATTACCATGAGTGAATGGACTATGAAACTGAAGAACATCTCAGTGATGAAGATGGTGATTTGGTGTAATTCTCTCAATGTGTTGTGTCTTTATGGAACTCTCTTATCTTACCGCATGATGGAGTCGTTTTAATTCCTTACCCCTGATGCTAGTTTCTACATTTCTGTTGTCATTAGATACTGAAAAGAATATGACACGTTTATCATGAACATGAAGACTTTTCCTTTCAGATTATTTGGCACGGTTTTGTATATGTAATTTTTAAACGCAGTCAAAAGCACTCAGGAAGGATTCATGATGTTGTAGAGTAGTCAGGAGCATAGAACAACGGGAAAGCCTCGCTTGAAACTGCTTTAGAAATCAGATTGGGTCGAATGGATAACTTTAACAATGCAGATTCCTTTTAGTTATTCTTGTGAGGTGCGTTTCATTGGCAAGGTCAGCATTCTGTTGCCTGTGTTTAATTTCTGATCAGAATATGGTGATAAACCCCAGGGATTCTTGTCGTGCAGGAACACTAACAGGAATGTTACAAAGAGAGAAATGGGGTTCTTAACAATTTGATTGTGAAGGGAGAATGATATAGCTTCAAATCCTGTGTGCCCTTGGAGATTGTATTTCTCACTATTTGATGCTCACAAGCTATGGAAATAGTTTGACCACATCCTCTGTTTCCAACAATTAAAGTGACAGAGTCATACAGCATACAAACCGGCCCTTCAGCCCAATGCAACTACGCCAGCCAGAAAACACCAAACTATATTATTCCCAGTTACCTGAATATCTATAACCTACTATTCCCTGGCATTTTGCGTTTAAATGCTGCATTACCGAGTATCTATGAACTGAGCTTTTTTGTTCTTCCAATATATGCACGAAATTGTTTCACCGAAATAGATCACACAACATCAAAGACAGCGACGAACTCATCAGATCAATAAAATGTCCTCGTTGTTTAATAATTATTAGAAAATCGGATTGTCTTTTTAGTTCATTTGGGATTTTAATGAAGCTACAGCAGCATTAATTGCCCTTGAGAAGTTCCCGTCCAGTTGACATTGGTCCATCCAAGTGGCTGTTGAGAGGGAGTACCAGCAGTGCATCTCATGTGCTGGATTAACTGGGAGTAAATATTAATTGTGATGGATGGAGTGTTAAACAAGCCACCATGCTGTGATAAACAGCTCGCAGGGTAACAGACTCTTTGTCAATACGAATATATGGGAAGGAATTTATTCGTCTTAAGAGAACAACCTTACACGAGAAGTCTATATAATAATGAAACGAAGTCTGTTTCTATGTTATTGGTGATCTTAAAATAATGGCGTCCAACAGCTGGAATAATATTGATGCTGTTGTTGGACGATTCTTGCACTGAGCATGTGAATTACCTGGTTGAGTTCAGAGATGGCTGGGCTGTCCGAGGTTAAGTGCCGTTACTCCAATGGACGATGCTTGTTTGTACTCTCGCCACAAACTGATCACAGTTCGATTTAACAAATCAACATGTCCCATTAGTTGCTGCTTCAGAATATACCAAAGCTTTCATGGCTGCCACCACATGTAATCATGTAATAAAGACAAGGCCCATCGAGTCTGCACCACCCAGTGCTGATACAAGTGCTTTATAGTGTTTATGAGGTTACCTTCCTGAACCACGCTCCCAGGCAATACATTTTTTGACACAGATCAGGCTCTGTGTTCAAAACAGATTTCACAAATCCTCTCTTAGTATCTTCTCTTTCACTTCAAATGTACTTCCTCTTGTTTTTGACCCTTTGACTAAGGGGAATAGCTGTTGTCTGTTCACTCGTCCCATATCTCTCATGCTGTAATACACTTCTGTCAGGTTCACCCCTCACTCTTCTCTGCTCCAAAAGCAAATGCAACGGATCATCATGGTTTGACATCACTCTTGTTTTGTTACAGCTTCCAAAGTGCAGCAGCATCTCACATATTTCAATGTTACCGTTTATCAGTCATTGATCTGACCATCTGTCAATTCGTTTGTACCCTCTTGTAACCAACACATTCCTGCTCACTGTGACCCACCCGGCTAATAATTGTGTCATCTACAACATGGTTTATCATCCTCCAATATCCCCTCCATTTCCCACATTCTTATCATCAACATTTATGAATTTCAGAAACAAACCTTGATTTTCTTCCTATTCTACAGATGTTGTTGCAGAATTGGGAATTCCAGTCTATTGTTTTTCCTATTTTGGTGAATTTACAGCATGAATCAGCTGTGGTCTATTGTGAGAGAGCCACAAATATTATTTTGGACATGGAGCTGAATTCTGCTTTTATACTCCGCCCCTCTGCATGTATCATTCATATGGTTTGGACATCATTAACTTTGGTCTAACTTTTGGCACCTTGCCCTGCAACATTTCCATTTTACGTGGGCCTGTAGTTTATTCTTTACAACATTCGCTGCAATAGTCAGAGTTGAAAGAACCTTTTCATCTGCAGGATGGACACAGGCTCATTCATTAATTTTGTTTCAAAGAGCGAGAGTAATGATGATAAAGATTGATTTAAATTCTGGATTATAAACACACTCTAGAACATCAATTCACGTTCACATTTCTATGTTGAATTGGAAGCAAATTAAAAGAACAAACACCCACCGTTCTGAATATTGTTTGGAAAGTGATGTCATGTTGAAATAATGCATTAAGGAAGATCATGTATCAATTTTCTTTTGAATATTGCGAGGACATTGTTCAAAGAAACAGTGTTCTTGTATTTTGCTGCTTATTATTTCAACTGATCTTCCCGTGTAATTTGAGGTGAGATCAGAGTGACTTATCTTTCAATCGAAGCAGGACTTGACTGAGGATGGAATCAAGGACCTGAGAAAAACTGTGATTAATAGTAATTAGAGAACATTTCACACTGGGAATGGGAACAATAGAAAAATCAGTCGCTGAAAGCTATCTTCCAAGTTGCATGTCATCCTGACGAGGGACTAATTTGCTGATCGTTCACAAGTATTTGTTAAATGCAGCTACAAGCAGCTCTGTCTGGATCTGCATCACTTTTGATTGAAGAGGTAAAACAGGGCAACTATATGCCGCTTATTCCAGAGCCATGGGAAATGACAAATAAACTCTGCCTTTGCCAGTGCCTTCCAAAACCCTGGATGAATATGTCTTGTTGACAAATACAAAGATATTTTATGTTTTCACAGTTATATGGAAACTCTCAGAAAGGTAAGACCTTGCTGAATGAGCATGATGCTAGTGACATCGGGAGCATGATAAGACATTGTTAACAATTGGGATCAGTACTTCAATAGTACTTTCAGAGGATTGATCATGTGATGTCATTTCCACCAAGTTCAACAATTTCATACTGAATTATGACAGTGGCAATAAATTATTCGTATTTGGGGAGCTGTCAGGCACAGAGTTTTTAATTTTTCATTCAAAAACAATAACCAAATACTTGAGCGTCAACAGTAATGGCAGCTTCACTGTTCCCTTTCAGATCAGACAAATATCCACGGTCCAAAAGAGTAACTAACTTGAAAGTGCAGGAAAACATTTGCAGGTTCTGAGCAGAGAGAAACACAATAAACCTTTTAAGTCCAATATGAGTTTTTCAGAAGAAGATCCTATCAGACTCAATATGCTGCCTCTGTTTCTACCTCCAGATCCTGACTCATCTGTGGTGTTTTGTCACTGCTTACTGTTTGTATTTCAAATTTACATTTTCCCCAGTATTCCCGAGCACAGTGACTCCGTTTTGGGGGAGGGGGCCGGAAGGGGGCATGGTGTCTCAATGGTTAGCATGGCTGTTTCACAGTGCAAGGCTCCCGGTTTGGGGGAGAGGGGAAGGGCAGCATGGTGTCTCAGTGGTTAGCACAGCTGTTTCACCGTACCAGCTACCCGTTTTGGGGGAGGGGAGGGGGTCATGGGGTCTCTGTGTTTAGCACGGCTGTCTCACAGTACCAGGGCCCCGGTTTGGGGGGAGGGGAGGGGGGCATGGTGTCTCAGTGGTTAGCACGGCTGTTTCACAATACCAGGGACCCGGTTTGGGGGGGGGGGGGGGGGAGGGGAGTGCAGCATGGTGTCTCATTGGTCTGCAGGCAGTTTCTCAGTACCAGGAACGCACTTTGCTTCCACCGTCAGGACTGTCTGTATTGAATTTTCACATTATCCCCGGGTGTGCTTGTGTTTCCTCCAGGTTCCTCCCACAGTCCAAACAGGTTCAGTGTATTGACCATTCTAAATTACCCATCATGTGCAGCTCGGTGTGTTAGCTATGGGAAATGCTGGAATCGGGTAGGAAACGGGTTAACCAATGGAAGTGCAGAATTAGGGCATGAGGTGGTCCTGAATGCAATGCTCTGCAGAGGGTCAGTGTGGACTCGATGGGCCAATGTTCCATAATATATATAAAAAAGGTTAAATCAAACAAAGTAAGTTACTGGCGATCTGAACCAAACAGAAACAGAATGATGTGGAAACGGAGCAGTTTTGGCAGCCTCTGTCAAGAGAAAAGCAGAGTTTGCATTTTAAATCCACTCACCATGTATCAGATCTGAAAGCAGCTTGGAAATAGTATAATGTGTGTTGGTGAAATGATTGGAATATGTGGAGAAATAGAGGGATAAAAAAGATTATTGATAATCAGCTGCGATGGAATAAAATGTGAGATTATTTTCATGTATTTTTCACCTTTTCCCATATTCCTGAGTATCATGCACATGTAGGTATATATCCAAGTCACTGTTTCAAGTGAGGACCGTCCCCTCCATCTTTCTTTCATTAATGGGACATTGGTGTTGGTGGCTAGCCCAGAATTTATTTTCCTTACCGAGTTGCTCTCGAGAAGCTGTTGGGGAACTGCCTTTCTGAACCCATGCACTTCAAAGTGCTGTCGGCTGCCAGTGCTCAGGTCTGTTTGGTTTCACTTCTTTAAGAACTTGTAGTGTTGTATCTGAATGGCTGGCTTGACCTTTGCAAAGGGCATTTGAGAGTCTGCCATTGCTGACGGTCTGGAGTAACATGTAAGTCAGACCAGTGAAGAATGCAAGTTTCCTTCTGTGGAAACAGGGTTTTTTGTTAGTGTTGACAGTCATCAATATTTCATTAGATTGCTAATTCCAAACATTTTATTGAATTAAAATTCCACCATCTGCTGTGGTGGGTTTGAAGTCCAGGTTTGGGTCATTGTGTGATGTACATAGCAGGCTGAATGACATCAATCTCTTCCTGCGTAAATCCTTAGAGGGCAGAATGGTCTCCTCCTATCTCATTTTACTGACGCTGACTGGCTGAATGGGATCTTCCTTTATCTCTGTAATATTACTGAGTTCATGAGAGAACAACACATGAGGCAAGAGCATCGGCTGACCATTCAGCCCGTCGTGCCTGCTGCACCATTCAGAATGTGTATTGTTGATGTGATTGTAACTAATCACCCCTTTCCCCTCTTTTCCCAATAAACATAGATTCTCTTGTTCATCAAAGTTTTATGATACTCAATCTTGAGTGTTTTCATTAACCCAGTCTTCACTGCTACTTCAGCCTGAGAACACCACAGAACACAGAACCTTAAAGAGAAAGGAACATCCCTGTCTCAGTCTGAAATGGGAAGGCCCTTAGTCTCAAAATGAGTTACCCTCAAACCAGTCGGCACTTTTTTAAGATAAAAAGGGATGATAATTAGGAACAGATATTGAACATTCAGTCCCTGAAACCTGTCCATATTCCCATTAACTCTTCTAAATCATATACTTAACAATTTGAATCTCCACTGAACTTGCAGGAAGACAGTCCTAGGCACCAAAGATCATATCAGCATGAGACACTGATGCAGAATTAAGCCATTCAGTCCATCTAATCTGCAATGACAATTGATCACGGCAGAAATATTTCTCAACGCCATTCTCCTGACTTCTCAGACTGACCATTGATCGCGTATTAATAAAAAATATATATATCTGTATCAAAGCCATTGTCTGCCTGTATGTTTGGGGGCGGGGGGGGGGGGGTGTTCGTGTGTTTGTGTGTAAATGCCCATATCCATGTGAGTATCTCTGTGTGCATGTGTTATGTGTGTTAGTGTCAGAATCTAAGTTTGTGTGCACCACTGTCTGCATCTTTTTATAATGTTGTTTTTGAAGAAAACACATTGAAATTGGAATCAATCTCCTTCCTGCTATCTCTCTGTCTGTCCCAGTTGTTCATAGAGTTCGTAGAATCCCTACAGTATGGAAACAGGCCCTTCAGCCCAACACATCCTTACTGATCCATCGAAGAGTAACACTGACCCTTCGAAGAGTAACACATCCAGACCCATTCCCCTACTATCCTACGTTTGGTCATGACTAATGCCCCTAATCTACACATCCCCGCGCACTATGGGCAATTTGGCTTGGCCAATTCACCTAACCTGTACATCTTTGTACTGTGGGTCGAAATCGAAGCACCCGGGGGAAACCTACGTAGACACAGGGAGAATGTGCAAACTCCGCACAGTCAGTTCCCGAGGGTGGAATTGAACCCTGGTGCCTCGCGCTGTGAGGCAGCAGTGAGAACCATTGAGTTTTATGAACAGATTCATACAATACTACCCTCTGTTAGTCTCCCCACGCCTCTGCATCAGTGGCAGAGATTTTTTACTCTCTCAGAAGATAACAAATCCTTTCCTGTTGATCTCTGAAATTGCATGGCTATTTGGTTTTTCACATAATATCTTTTGGATACACAGCCGGTTTCGTCAATGCTGATTGATATTACAACTACTGCTAGGCCTTTCTCAGGACGTTCTAATACTTTCTCACATAATTTTTAAGTATTAGAAGACACAGAAGGAGAACTACATTCTTCTTATTTCCTAACAAAATGTTTCACTCGGAGGTGAGCATTTTCATTCCGACAGGCCGAAGTATATTTGTAAACCTCCATCTACCAGCATTGTGTGTGTGCGTGGAGGGGAGGAGGGGGAGTGTGAGGTTGGCTGGGGGGGTTCGGTTGTGTGTTGATGATGTTGTCAGTTTGCATGGTGTTGTGAGCTGCTTCCCTCCCACCCTCCCAGACTGAATCCTCGAGGGTTATCACACCCAGCCATTGTCGCTGCAGTAGGGTGGGGAGGCCATCTGCGGGAGAGATTGTGTCATTTTAAGCACCACAGAGACTGTCAGACCTGCACCTGCATGCAGGTACTCACAGAGTTGCGTGTGTGTTGCTGGAAAAGCACAGCTGGTCGGACAGCATCCAAAGTGCAAGACAATCGAGATTTCAGGCCACATCCCTTCATCAGGAAGTTTAAATCCTGGAAATGTGGGATGACCATAGCCTTAGAAAGCCTCAAGATTCCCACTTTTACATTGTAGTCCTCTCGAGATGAATGATAACATCGTATTTGCCTTCTTAACTAATAACTCAACCTGCAAGTTTATCTTCGGCGAATCCCAAGTCCCTTTGAACATCAGATTTCTAAATTTTCTTCCCATTTAGTAAATAGTCCATGCCTGTATTCTTCATACCAAAGTACATGACATCACGCTCTCGCAAATTGTATTCCATCTGCTACTCCTTTTCCCATTCTCCTATACTGTCTAAATCTTTCCGCAGGTTCCCTGCCTCCTAAACACTACATTTCCCTCCACCTATCTTTGCATTATTGCAAACGTAGCTAGAATGCCCTCAGTTCTGTCGTCCAAATCATTAATCTATAAAGTGAAATATTGTGGTCCCAGCACTGAAAATTGTGAAAAACTACTAGTCATCGGCTGCCATCCTGAGGAGTATTTTATTCCCACCCTGCCTCCTGCCAGACAGGCAACGCTTTATCCATGTTAATACATGACCTTTAACACCATGCGCCCTTGTCTTACTCAGCAGCCTCCTGTGTGGCACCTCATCAGAGGCCTTCTGGAAGTTCATACAGGAACTCCCATTGGCTCCCTTGATCTGACCTGCTTGTTACCTCTTCAAAGAAATCTCATTAGCTTATGGGCAAGGTATTTATTGAAATGGGAAGCAATCAGAAGGTCTGAGTCATTCCTACAGACAGGGAGGGGAGTGTTCCTCAAAGCAGTCTCAGGTCTACAGTGGAAAGGAGACTGCATTGAGAGCAGCGATGACAGGAGACTGGATTGAAAGAGTACAAGTGAAATGTTTTTTCACCTGGAAGGTATGATTGGGGTCTTGGACAGTGAGGAGGGAAGAGGGGAATGGTCAAGTGTTGCAGCTTCTGTATTTGCATGGGAAGGTGACATGGGGGAGTGGGGAAGTGTTCGGGTTGATGGAGGGTGTCACAGAGGGGATAGTCCCTGTGAAATGCTGACAGTGGACGGGAGGGGAAGATGTATTTGATGGTGCTGTCCTGCTGGAGGTGGTAGAAGTGATGGAGGATGATTCTGTGAATGTGGATTCTCGTGCAGTGGGAAGTGAGGACAAGGGGAGGTCTATCACTGTTCTGGGAAGGAGGGGACGGAGTGAGGGCAGAAGTGAGGGGCATGGGGCAGTCACAGCTAAAGGCCCTGTCCACCGGAGTTAGAAGATTTCTTTTTTGAGAGAAAAGCTGGTCATCGAACAGAAATGGCAGAGCCAGAAAAACTGGGAGAATGGAAGTCACTTTCAACTGATCATGTGTTCATCTGCAGACAGAGGTTCCCCCTGAATGATTGAAAAGAGCCAGGCATTTCAATTGCAGATTTCTGTCTTATATCTGATCTAAAACGGGATGTGAAAATAGACTCAGGTAAAAGTCAGTAGATGTGTGGGTGAGACATTTAAACAGATAATTCATAACGGTCATCAATAATTGACTCTGGTCAAAAGGAAGATGATATGAAGATGTGAAGATGACTCCTCCCCCCCCCTCCATGATGCACAATGGCTGTGAAGGATAACTAATCAATCCCAAACTACAGAATTCAGGTTGGTGAGCTCTAGCATTGGCCACATTTGGGAAGTTTATTTTTGGAATCAGAAGCAGATTGGATAAAGTATAATATAAAGAAAAAATATTCTAAAACTGACTAGAAATATGAAAAAATAAAATTATCACCAAGAGTTTTTCCATACCAACTATAAAACGTTCATGATGTATGTATGACCCTTGGAAGAAAGGCAGTAAAGTATATGTGGGACACCTGGAGAATGTGACTGAGGAACTGGTTTCAGGGAACAGGTAGAGAATTTAAAACAGTATTTTACATCGTTCCTCACAGGGGAAGTCACAAAGTAATTCAATAATATAAACAAAACTGTAGTCGGATGAAAGTTCTTGAACTGTCTCTAACAAAAGGAACATTTTTTTAACAAACAGGTAAGAATAAGGGTAGACAGGTCAGCAGTAATTCATAGCTGGTTTTAGAAGAAGTGGTAACAGAGTGACTGGTGGCACAGTGCGAAATATTCCATAACTCTCTGGAATACAGGAGAGTTACAGCGAAACTAGAGAACCTGTAATGTGACGCCTGTCTTCAAGAAAGGAATGAGTCTTCAACTGTTTAGGCGATTCCATTATCTGAATGGTGCAGTATATTTGAGAGCCTGAATGGTCTCATGATATACTTTCATCCTGAGTGATTTTTAGAAAAAAATTTCTCCTTCCACTGATGTGTGACAGATTGGGGGACAAACATTTGCCTGAACCTGAGCATTCCAGTTACAGCATTTTCCAGAAGAATTTATAACCATGGCGGGGTATTGAATAGGCGAGGGAGCTTGTAGGTGCTGCATGCTGTCGTGAGAGTGGTGGAGCATGAGCCTTATTCGGGCGTCAGTGCTATGACAGATATACAGTGAGTGTGTGGAATCAGAGAGAATATGGTGACCCTTATCCTGACAGATTGGGAAAGGTTATTGAGGCTTGTCCTGTGTTGCTGGACATTTCTTCAGACCTCAGGTACTGCACTGAGCTGGGTGGTGAGCTCAGACCATGTTCGCTCGGTCTGATTGTGCGGATCCTCTGGGAAGAGAAAGATCCTCTTCTGTACCAGCTGTTCCACTGTGTCCCTGTCAACAAATCGTGGTATAATTGTCCCTTATCTCCCATGCTCAGGGTAAATTGTGCTAGGCAGCTCTGAACCGAGAAAGCTCAACCGTGTGCTCGTTGGCCATTTACAAATGGGTCCAATGCTCAATTTGTAAGCTCTGAACATTGTTCAATCCTAGACGGATTGCTAGTCCACTAGCAGTACACTTGTCTACGAAGTGTTTCATGATATCTCATCTTGCCTTATATGTGTCCGGGCTGAAACTGTGAGGAGGAATGAATATCCGATATAATTCCTGACATAACTGTCACTCCTCCAGCTCGGCCCATTCTGCTGCCAAACTCCATATTTCTGCAAAATTTTGTCCATGAATTAATTACCCAAGCAAGACATGAATATCTGTCCCTCTGTTATGGACCAGAGCAGATCCCCTCAAAGTACATGGAGAAGATAATCTCGTCCCGAGCGTTTTCTTATTTTAAAGGTAAATGTGAGGTGCTGTATTTCAGATGTAATTCGATTGGCCAAAGTATTCGACATTAAGAAAAACACAATCTATTCAAACACAGTAGACAAAACATTACGAAAACAAGAGGATCTTGGAATAACTTAATTCTTTTGGAAAACTTAACAGAATAATAGGTTATTCAAATAACAGTAACTGCTACAATATAGTAACATCCGAGAAAAACTCACATGTCGAAAAACAAATTCAGGAAACAGATTGTCTCACATGAAGTGCTCCAATCCAGGAGGAAAGAACATCAAAAACAATTCTGAGAGAAATCTCAGAGAGAGAGTGTGTAGCAGCCGGGAGAGATTCACTGCCTTCCAACCCTGCTGAGACCCCAGCAATAACTGACGAAAGGTAAAACGAAGAATCCTGGTTCTGGGTGAGTTTGACCATCACTCCACATGACTGGACCGTGGCTGCAAGGACCATAAGGAATGGAGTGCATCTACACCGTCTACGGCATTGTAGCAGCCTCTCAAAAATGCCTAACCCCACCGAAGCCATTAAATGATAGTCAGATATATGTCAAAGTTAAATATAAATACATAAACCGAAAGAATGCAGCAGGCCTGGTGATCAGACACAGGTGGCGTCAGGTGCCCAGAAATTATTACCTTGCCAAAACACAGTAGAATCAACGAGCTAGTGAAGAGAAAGCATCATCTCCCTCCCTTACCTCTAACTCTACATTTGGAAATGTACCATTCGCCCAATAGTCAGCGATGTCAGCATCCCATCCAGTCCAAGTGTTATTGGAATATGTCAGGGTGGTTGTGAAAGGGGTTAACTGGAGCTGTTTGTTCAGTGACTGTGATTAATATCAATCTTCCTGGACTTAACAGTGTCACTGGAGGGTTTCCCTCTTCCATAATTAGGGGCTTCTATCAACTTGTTACGCCATAGTATTCGGGGCAGCGTCATCCTCGACACGATTAGGATCAGCAGCTACAGAGAGAGGGAGAGATCAGAATCTGAGAAAATTAGCCTGGAATGTTCCAACAATGGACCAGAACCTGAGAACATTAGACTGGAATGTTCCAACAGTGGATCAAAATCTGAGAACATGAGGCTGGAATGTTCCAACAATGGACAAGAGTTTATCCGATGGTCTTTACTATCTTTCTCTAGATTCGGCATGGTTAGAGTTGCAGATAGAAGGCGTACTGATGATTATTCAGGAAGATTACTACGCCATCCTCGCTATCCTTGGTGTTCCTGGTAAACCTATCTCTGTCAATTCTATGATGATGGTGAGGGTTATTGCTACTTCGGTTATTTATATTTAGCAAAAGCATAAACTTTCAGTCATAAACTCGACTTCGAGTCTCCTTTTTACCCTAAAATGTTCTACAATTCTGGATTGTCTCTCATTAAATCCACCTCTAAAATATCTCCAGTCTCCACTTCTGTCTCAGTGCTGTTGCTGAATGAGCTTGTCATCTACCCCTTCCTTAACTTCAGACTTTATGGCTTCACTTCTCTTCTGACCTTTCTTCCCCATTACAAATATTTTGACCACAAACTTATTCTTGTCTCTACAGTTACTTCACAGCAGGGGCGCTGTATCAGAGTAATAATATCACTGATTGTGTAATTCAGAAGCACAGGCTATGACTCTAAACTTATTGTTCCAAATCCTACCACAGCCGATGACAGAACAGAAATTCGAATGATAAAAATCGGAATGAAACCTAAATTCACTCGTGGCTACCATAAACCACCAGATTTCTTTTTCCTTATTTTACCGATAACCTTTCGTAAAGAACCTTAACATTTTTGCCCAGTCTGGACTAAGTGTGAATTCTGACCCATAACAATATGGTTGGCTCCATATTTTCTTGACAAGTGGCCTCACAGTCAAGAGCAATTAGTGATGGACAACAAATGCTGGCATCCTGGGAAACAACAACATAAGATGTTAAATAAATGAAGGAACTGTGGATACTTGAGTTCTGACAAAATTCTTCAGCATCTAGAAGTGTTGTAGAATCTCAGCAGTCATGTCTCTCTGTCAGGAGAAACACAGATAACGTTTCGAGTTCAGTGACCTTATCAAAACTTAATGCAACTGGGAAGTAATATTATTTATATCAGGGATGATAAGAAGGGTGAGTGGGAGGTTTGTGTTGAATGAATGGAGGAACGTTCAGCGAAAGAGAGACAGAGCAAGAGACAGGCAAAGCAAGCAGAAGGATTGCTGATGATGAACTGCAAGGAAAATAGAATGGGAAGTTATTCTAACATTTTCCCTTTTCTGATATTCCTGAATATCACGTAATTTAGGTATGTACCTGTTTAAAGTGAGTTATGTTCCTTCTATCTCTCTTCCCTGAGTGTAGTGACCAATTTCGTCGGCAATACTGGTGCTGTCCGACTAATTGCTGAGATACAGAGAAACATAACGTCACATTGTAAACTGCTTCTTTCGAGAGAGTTACTGTGGGACTGTGTGGAAACGTAACAGCTTTCTTAGCTAGGAAAAGAAACTGAGGAGAGGGAGGCATTTGCGTGCACCATGGGTGTGGGAATTTGACTTGCTGGTGTCAGTAGAAGGTCAGTGAAGTTCAGGTGAATGGTTTTCCTGGCTTTGTATTGTCAGCTGCAGGGTTCATTCAGGGAGACCTGAGGGTCTGGGGATGCCTCCCTGGATACTGCATTTACAGAGTGTCTGGGTGCATGGGAAACAAATGGAGCTGAGACTAGACAGAAGGGAAGCTTTGTAAACAGAGAGGAGGTGGGCATTGCAATTTCCTCCCTGGGATTTCCAGGAACATTTGTCTAAATTGGACACATTCCAGGTGTAAAGTGTGAAGCCAGCTTGGTTCAAAAATGATGTGCTCACTGAGCGGTGTCCCCTCCTTCAGTATAACCTGTAGCTTCACACCAGGGACAGGACTTTGCTGACTCTCACCATGAAGAGAACTGTTTCGATTCTGGAACTTTCCACCCAGGAGTGGGTAATATATACACCATCTCTGAAGTGTAGTCCTCCGATGTATTGCTAGCTGACAGAAGCCATCTGCCTGCTGAGAGGAATACATTGGTTCCATCTCCATACGAGTTGGTATAGAAACTAACTTTCTGAAAAATAAGGGAACAGAGTGTCTGGTAAAAAATGATGGACGGCAGAACATTAGAATTAATGAAGAGTATGTTTTGAAAATCTAATTGAATTGAAGTTTCATAAGTTGCTGCATCTGATGAGCTCCATCTCAGAGTATTGAAGAGGTGGCAACAGAGCTAATGAAAGAATGACTGATTATTCTTCAAAGCTGGTTACATTCTGGAAAGGATGCTGCAGACTGGAAAGCAGTTATTGTTCCACTAAATATTTAAAATAGGATGGGGAGAGAATACAGAAAACTAAGTAACTTGATTTCAGCTGTGAGAAAAATATTGTAACCTTTTATGAAGAATGTGACAACTATTCTCTTGGAGAATAATGATATGATTTGGTGCATCGGACTAGATTCAGGAAAGGAAATAATCTTTGCTGAACCTGATGGGGGTTGTGAATATTGTCTGCTGTGACATCGACAATTGAGAAGCAGTGGGAGTGGAGTATTTGAATTTTCAGAATACGTTTGACATGTTTGAATATGGGTGAGTGGAGAATATTAGAGTCCATGGGTAGGTAGGGTTGGAATACATACTATATTGATTAAACATTGGGTAATGGAGAATGAGAAGAGTAGTGCATTTTTTTCAGGTCTGAAGGCTTGTTGGCTGGAAGAAGGAACAGTGTTTTTGGAGGGTATTCACAAGGTATATAAATGATTCAGATGTGAACAAATAATACAATCATTCCCTTTATATCTATTAAATGGTGAGAGGTTGGGAAGGGCTGGTGCTGAAAAGAACCTCGATGTCCTTGGTCATAAGTCACTAACAAAATTCTTATGGGGCAGGAAGTAAGTGATACGTGGCACTTCATGCAAAATGATTGAAGTACCAGAGTTATATACCTTTCCCGATGGGAGTGTTTTATTGACACAGTATTTGGTGCATTGTTTACAGATTTGGTATGTTTTATAAATAATTGTCTTTTTGTCACCGAGACAGTGCAAAGTAGTTTCACCAGACAAAACCCTGGCATGGTGGCACCATGAGAAGAGAGAACAATAACTATATGTTTAAACTGTAGCGCTTTGAGAGAATAAGAAGATGAAACTTGATGGTTTTCGACGGACACTCATTACGTCCTAAACAGCTGAATAGGGTGAAAATGCTATATTTTAACTGGATGGTTGACTCCCGAAAGTTTATCTGCCTCTGCAGTGCCCTCATGTCTATTGACAGAGAGGTACAGTCTCTAAATGAACTCTGAACACTTTAATCTACAGTTACTGTGTGAAACTGCATTGAATGTCACTTTGTACACAATACGATCAGCAGTCACAATACCTTCATTCTGAAACACTTAACAATTCCGCATCACCTTCTGACCTCCATGGAGACCATGGGTCTGCTATATTGGAGATGGAGGACACCTGGGAAAATGGTTAAAAAAGTTGGCATCATTGCTACTGCCAAAAAAAATGTTAAAGTTACACAAATGTACAATTAATAATTAAGTCACGAGGGACAAGATGGTGCAGTCTATCTGTTGGGTCCCTGCTCCATTTGTTTGTGAAGTTGTAGCATCTCTAACACCTTCTTGTTCCTGGGTTAGTTTCCTGTTCCTCAGTAAGTAACTCCAGATGCAAACCACTCTCTTTCTGATCCCGTGTAAGTGAGGGAGTTAGCAGATTCCTTCCCTTACTGTGTAATTGGCAAGAGGGACTGAATGAGCAATCAAACGTCTTGTCCAATATTTTGAAGCGTTGAATGACTTCCGCATATTCTTGTGAACACAGATTGAGATGCCGAATAAGCTGCACCTTTTACTGTCGAAATGTAGAGTGCTGTTACATGAGTGTTACCCAGACTTTACTAGCACGATATTGAATGGTGTCCAATTCTTGGTGTACATGCACACAGACTGTTTCAAGAGCTGAGGAGGGCCAACTTGTTCTGAACGTCAGTGAATATTAGCACTTCTGCTCTGTTTGGACTCAATGGGCTGAATGTCCTGCTTCCACTGTGTAAGGACGCTATGCTGACAAAGTGGAGATACTTGGGCTGAGTGAGCTACACTTAGGATCTCCAGCAGAGATGTCCAACGGCTGAGATGATTGATGCGCACCGATGATAAACATCTCCCTTGTGTTGTGACGGACTCCAAAAAGTGGAGAGGTCGCAATAAATTCACAGTCAGTGCAATTTTCCTCAGATTCCTTGATGTCATCCTTGGTCTAATACTACCTTGAGTTCAGGCCCAGTCTCTCTTTCTAATCCCCCGTGTTTCCTCTTTTATTCATATCAATAGGTCATGGTGTAGAAGCAGAGAATGTTTTCTTCAAACAGAGGGTAGTGAATGTCAGGAATTCCCTTACACAGAGGGTTAGGAGAGCTAGATAATTGAAAGGGACCAGTGGTGTCCCGCAGGGATCCGTTCTGAGACCTCTGCACTTTGTGATTTTTATAGCTGACTTCGTTGAGGAAGTGGAAGGATGGTTTAGTAAGTTTACCAATGACACGAAGGTTTGTGAAGTTGTACATGGGTGTTTGGAGGGCTGTTGTACGTTGCAACGGGACATTGACATAATGCAGAGCTGGGCTAAGAAGTGGCAGATGAAATTCAAACTGGTAAAGTGTGAATTAATTCCCTTTGCAAGCTTAAATTTGAATGCAGAATACAGGGTTATAGGCAGGGTTCTTGGCAGTGTGGAAGAACAGAGTGATTTTGGTGTCCATGTCTCTAGATCCCTCAAAGATAATACTCAAATTGGTAGGGTTGTTAAGAAGGCGAATGGTGTGTGAGCTTTCATGAGCAGGAAGATTGACTTTAAGAGATGTGATGTTATGCTGCAGCTCTGTCGAGCCCTGGTTAGACCGCACCTGCAATATTGTGTTCAAATCTGGTCACCCTATTATAGGAAGGACGTGGAAGCTTTAAAATGGTGCAGAGTAAATTTACTAGGATGCTGTCTGTACTGGAGGGTAGGTCTTATGAAAAGAAATTGAGGGAACTAGGGCTTTACTCATTTGCATTAAGAAGAATGAGAGGTGACTTGATAGAGGTGTCAAAGATGATGAGAGACAAAGAGAGAATGAATAGTCAGAGACCTTTTCCGCAGGGCAGAAATGACTATCACGAGAGGTCATCATTTTTAGATAATTAAAGAAAGGTTTGGGGGAAATATCAGCGGTAGGATAATTTTTAACACAGAAAGTGGTGGGTGTATGGAATGCACTGCCAGCGGTGTTAGTAGAGTCAAATACGTGAGGGAAACGTAAGAGATTTTTGGACAGGCACACAGAAGAGAATTCTCTGTGGAAGAGAATTTCCACTTGAAAGGCCCTTTTTAGAATTGCTCCTCATCCCTCTTATACAATCAGAGAGTCACACAGCGTGCAAACAGATCCTTTATTCCAGCCTGCTCACCCCGACCAAACACCACTGGCGACAAGCCTCCAATCTAGAAAACAATCGGTTACCTTCGAGACAATTTTGTATCCAATTGATTAGTTTTCCCTGGATTCCATGTCACTTGACCTGAATAATCAATTATAGGGAACCTTATTAAACGCCTTGCTGAAGTCTGTGAAAACAATATATTCGACAGCGCACTCTTCAATCTTCTTTGTCACCTTTTCAAATTATTCAATCACATTAATGAGACATGATTTCCATTACACAAAGCCATTTTGACTATCCCCAATCAGTCCTTATCTTTCTAAATGGATGTAAGTCCTATCCCTCAGAACTCCCTCCAACAAACTCCTCTACACTGAAGTTCGGCTGACTGAGTCGATAATTTCCTATGTTTTTGGACCGCTGTTCCCTTTTCTAGTCCCACCCCTCCACTGGCCACAAAAAAAATAATTATATCTATGTTGGTGATATGGCCAATGATATAGTTCTCAGAGTGTGTCAGGGTCAGTGTTAGGAACAAGTCAAGCAGATTTCTTTAAGCTGCTAAAACAACACGTTTATGACCAAAACAAAGTTACTCAAACTATGATGGAAAGAGGAATGACGAGAGGATATTGCAAATATTTACATTGTTATTTCCCTTTGAAAAATACAGTGGAACACACACATTCTCTCTCTCTCTCTCTCTCTCTCTCTCTCTCTCTCTCTCTCTCACACACACACACACACACACACACACAGACACACACACACACACGTTTGATAACAAACTGAAAAGCAAACTATCTGCAGCGTTATCTTGACAGAACTTTGCCCAAATAATCTTCGAACACATGACAAAAGGAAATATGACAGTTTGGCCCAAATGCTGTTCTATATATAGAGTCATCAAGTCCTAAAGCATGGAGAGAGGCCCTTTGGCCCAAACTGGTCCATGCTGACCCAAATGTTCATCCACACTAAGTCCATTTCCCAGCACATGGCCCATAGCTGTCTTGTCCTTTCCTGTCCATATACTTTCCAAATGCTGTTTAAATATTGTTAATATAAATGATTCAACCAATTACGTTGGCATCTCATTCTCCTTGTGCAACACTCTCTGTGTAAAACAGTTTCCATCGGTTTTCCTTTTATTCTTTCGCCTCTCACCTTAAACTGATGCTCCCTCGTCCTCAATTCCCCAACTCTGGGAAAAAAAGTTGAGTCAATTCACCCTATCCGTGCCTCTCATAATCTTGTACACTTCTCTTCTATAAGATCCCCCTCAATCTCCTACGCTCGAAAGAAAATAATCCTCGCTTGTCCAACCCCTCCCTATATATCATACTGTTCAGTCCTGACAACATGTTTGTAAATTCCGTCTGCACACATTCCAGTTTAGAAACATCCTTCTGATCGCAATGTGACCAAAACTGAACACAACACTAAAAGTGCAGCCTCACCAACATCCTGTATGACTGCAACATAACTTCCCAACTTCTCTCCTCCACGTCCTGATCGACGACTGTCAGTGTCCCAAAAGCCTTCTTCACGGCCATATCTAACTGTGACTCCACTTTCAGAGAACGGTGGACCTGAACTTCAAGGTCCCTCTGCTCAACTACACTCCTTAAGGCCCGATCATTCACAACGAAACTCCTACCTTGATCTGACTTTGCAAACATTCTTCAGCCCACTTCTCCAGTTTGATCAAGGTCGTGCTGTAATTTCTAATAACCTTCCTCACTCTCCACGATGCCACCTATTTTAATGTCACCTTCACATTTACGAATCATGCCTTGTACATTCTGAAGAATATCATTGATATCGATAACAAATAGCAATGAGCCCAGCACTGACCCCTGAGGCACTTCATGTATCACAGCCCTCCAGTCCGAGAGCATCCTTCCACTATTACCCTCTGCTTACTACCATCAAGCCAATTGTGTGTCCAATTTGTCAGCTCCCTCTCGATTCCATGCGATTCTAACCTTCCAGATCAGCCTATCTATGGTAACCTTGTCAAATGCCTTACTGAAAACCATACAGACTATGTCTACCGCAGTGCCCTCATCATCATTCCTGGTCACTTCATCAAAGAACTCAAACAAATTTGTGAGGCATGATCTCCCACTCACAAAGCCATGCAATCTTTCCAATTTAAAATCAATCTAAATATCACACGGTATGTGGTATTGGAACTTGCATCATGAGTAGATTTTGTACCTTTGTCATTGAACTATGTTGACAAAAAGCAAGTGTGGCATGGTGGTTTAGTGGCAAGTACTGATGCCTCATAGTGCCATGGATCCGGGCTTGATTCTAGCTGTGGGTGACCCTCTGTGTGGAGTTTGCACATTCTCCCTTTGTCTATGTATGTTTCCTCCGGGTGCTCCATTTTCCTCTCACAATCCAAAATTGTACAGGTCAGGTGAATTATCCATGCTAAGTTACCTATAGAGTTGTGTGCATGAGTCAGGGTTAAATATAGGGTAGGGGGATGGGACTGGGTGGGTTACTGCTTGGAGGGTCGGTATGGCCTTGTTGGGCCAAATGACCTGTTTCCATATTGTAGGGAATCTGAAAAAAAACATTTCTAATCAAAAGCTATCTTTCCAAATGCACGTACATCTTATCACTCGGAGTCTTCTCAAGTAACCTACCTACCACAGATGTAAGGCTTCCTGGTCTGGTAGTTCCCAGATTTTTCTTTGCTTCCCTTCTTTAATAATGGCACATTTGCTACCCTCCAATAATCAGTAACCTAACCTGTAGCTAACAATGATGGAAAAATATCAACCAGGATCCCCGTAGTTTCTTCTGTCGTCTCTTGCAGTGTTCTAGGAAGCATCTGTTTAGGACTAGGAAGTTTATCCTCCTTCATACATTCTAATTCATCCAACAAGTCCTTTCCTGTGATATTGACTAACCCAAGATGTTACCACGACGTTTGTTAAGCTCCCAAGTCTTCATGTATTTCTCCACGGTAAAGACAGAGGAGAAATATTCATTGAAAATCTCGCACACCTCCTACGGTTCCTGACATGCATATTCACTTTGGACCTTGAGCGGTCATATTCTCGTTTAGTTATTCTTTATTTCTTTAATATAGTTAAAGAACCGCTTTGGATTCACCGAAATCTTCTCAGCCAAGGCTATCTTGCGCCCCTTTTTCGCCCTCCTGATTTTCTTCTTCAGTGATCTCCTGTATTCCTTTGTATACCTCCAGGGAATTCCCTCGATCACAGCTGCATGGACCTGAGCCACGCCGCCTTTTTGCTGGTCAAAGACTCAATACCTCCTGACATCGAGGGTTCCCTATCCCTGCTAACCTTGCCTTTCACCTCAAAGGCATATATAGATCTTGAGCTCTAGACATTTCAATTTTAAATGCCTCCAACTTGCAGGAGGTCACTTCGCCTGCAAACAAACTCCTCCAAACAACCCCTACAAGCTCCTGTGTAATTCCATCAAAATTCGCCTTGCCCCAATTTTGAACTTGAACATATGGACCGGTTTTGTCCTTCTCCACAATTTAAAAACTAATGCAACTACGGTCACTGGTCCCAGAGTGCTCCCCCACCTTCACCTCAGTCACCTGTCCTGCCCTCGATCTTACAGTAGGTCAAGTTTTACCCCTTCCCGAGTTGCACCCTCTACATACTGCTTGGGGAAACTTTCCTGAACACACTTAATAGATACAGCCCATCTCAGTCCTTAATTCTATGTCATTCCCAGTCTATGTTACGAACATTAAATCTCCTACTATGGCAATCCCATTGGCCCTGGAAGTCTCCCCAATCACTCTACATATTTTTGTTCCACGAATTCCTCGTTTACTATTTGAGGACATATGGAACAACCCAAATAATATCACCATTCCCTTCTTACTTCTAAGTTCCCCCACAAATCCTCACTGGATATTCCTTCAGTTATTTTATGTCTGATTACTGCTGTGAAACTCGCCTTAATCAAAAATGAAACTCCCTGTCCCCTCTTTCCAACATCTCTGTCTCGCACAAAGGACCTGTACCCCAGTACATTTAGTTGCCAGTCCTGTCCCTCCCTTAGTCATGTTTCTGTACTGCAATAGCATCCCAGTCCCACGTACCTATTCTCGCCCTGAGATCATCGGCCTTACCTGTCAGCTATCTTGCATTTAAACAGTTGCAATTTAATCCTGATTTGGAGATGCCGGTCTTGGACTGGGGTGGACAAAGTTAGAAATCACACAACACCAGGTTATAGTCCAACAGGTTTACTTGGAAGAACACGAGCTTTCGGAGCGACGCTCCTTCATCAGGTGATAGTGGAGGGCTCGATCGTAACACAGAATTTATAGCAAAAATTTGCAGTGTGATGTAATTGAAATTATACATTAAAAAACTGATTGTCTGTTCAGCCTTTCATCTGTAGGAAAATATAGTGATAGTTTCGCTTCTTTCATGTGTAAATCACAAAACCATTTTTTTAAAAGTTGCATTCTCAGGTTAGCTGTTAACAATGGTGATAGCTAGACAAAATGTTGAAGGTGTTAGCCCCCTGTGTTCTCTGTGTATGACCTGATGTTTAGACTGAATCTAATCTACAAAGTGAGATAACAGAGTTTTACATAAATCCATGCAGTTTTTGAGCTCAGAGTCGACTGTTTACAATTAATTCTACAATTTAATCCAACATGCATTCCTTGCTCCTTGTCGTGTTCCAGCCGAACCTGTCACTTCACTTTACTGTTTCTGATTACTGTATCTCCGTCCAGCCTCGCACTTGCCTCCCTGCTGTTGAGGATCCCACCCCTCACCAACCACAGCCAATCTAGTTGAAATCCTCCGTTGAAGCACGAGCAAACCTGCCTGCCAGGATATTAGTCCCCTTCTAGTTCAGGTACAACCCGTCCTTCCTGAACAGGTTACCGCTGCCCCACAAAAGATCCCAGTGATCCAAAACTCTGCCCCCTGCACAAATTCTTTAGCCACACATTCATCTGCCATATCCTTCTGTTCTTACCCTCACTCGCACTGGAAGTAAACCGAATATTACCACTGCGGTGGTCCTGTCTTTTATCGTTTTTCCTCGCTCTCTATAATCACTCTTTCTATCTCATCACTATTTCTACCTGTGTCATTTGTACCAACGTGCTCCCCCGCCCGGTGAGAATGTTCTGCAGCCGCTCTGAGACATCCTTGACCCTGGCACGTGGGAGGCTACACACCATTCTGGATTCCTATTTGCAGCTACAGAATCTCCTGTCTGTCCCTCTCACTATCGAGTTTGAAAAATTACTTCTGAAGTTATTCTGCTCGCACAACCTTCTCACAATGGGATTTCTTGCTGCAACAGTTGGATTTAGCTGAATTGTTTTTTTCTTCAGGCAGTGGGAAAATTCCAATGTATCCTTATGAGGAATCCTCCATGAATGGGAAAGACAACTGGGCTTTTTTTTATCACTCCCACACATTGCTGTGATGAGCGACAGGGAAACAGAAAAGGAGCAATAGACTGTCCCTTCACAGATTGGCTGCACTTTTCTATCTGTAAATTAAATCAGTTACGTTATCAGGGCCCAAACTGGACCATGTGAGCTCTCCTTGAACATTGTCCGAACTATATGACTCCATCACATTCTCGACTCCAGATCAGTGCATTATTGCTGTTGTCGTACACAGAATCCATTCATGAACAATAAATGGCCCTATTTGTTAATATGTGCATGTGTAGTGTAAAATCAAGCATTTCATGACTTCCCAATATCTGCTTTAAGGTGAATATGTTTTATTCTTAAACAAATACAGAAATTGCTGAAAACTTTCAGCCTGTCTTGCAGCATGTATGAGGAGAAATCAGAGTTCAATCTTTCTGTCCAATGACCTTTCCTTTGAACCTGACATTTTCTTAAATTATTTCCCCAGTTTTATTCTCCCGGTATTCACCAACGACACTCTTCTCAAGATTTTACATGGTCAATAAAACAACCCTCATTCTCAGGATGAACTGTTAATTCTTCATAACGTAGTACCTTCATCCCAAGAATGAGTAAAGAGAAACATGTTTGAAAGGTTTTGAAAGCAAATTTGTCTTTTTTTCTAGTTTAGGCAATTATAACTACACATAATATATCAGATGTAATCTTAGCAATGCAGAAAAACATCGCTAAGATCATACCCAACCGCCCTTTCACGAAACAGAATCATTCCATTTACCTTCCAAATCACTTGCTGCATCTTCAGAGTAATTTGATGTGAGTCATGTACTAAGACACACAGATCCCTCTGTACCACTGAGTTCTGCATTGTCATTGCACTTAAATACTTTTCTGCTGTTTTGTCTTTTTCCCGAAATCAGAAAATTCCCATCACATCTGTATTGTACTGTTATTTTTTCTGCTGAAGGTTTGATTACAACTGTCCTCTGTCTGCATGCCATTGCTTGATGCTCTGACCTCCCCCAGTTTGTGTCCAGTTGCAGACGTTCTGCACTCCCAGTTTCTGTATCCCGTTACAGACTCTGCTCTCCCTCTGTCTATATCCGACTTTCTGTATCCCGTTACAGACTCTGCTCTCCCTCTGTCTATATCCCACTCTCTGCCCTCTCTCTGCTCACATCCCATTGCAGACTCGATGCCCAACTCCTCTCTATATCCTATTCCAGACACTCTGCCCTCTAATGTCTGTTTCCCATTGCAGACGGTCTTCCCTCCACTGTCTGTATCCCATTGCAGACGCTCTGCCTCCCCTGTATGGATGCCACTGCAGACGCCCTGCCCTCTCTGTCTGTATCCCATTGCAGATGCACTGCCCTTCCCCTGTCTCTAACCCATTGCAGATGATCTGCCCTCCACCTGTCTGTAACCCATTGCAGACGCGCAACCCTTCCATGTCTGTATCCCATTAGAGACGATCTGTCTCCATTTGACATCTTACTGAATGACTATCCTGGTGCATGAGCAAACTGAGCTCCTTCCCCTTCATCCAATTCATTGGTATGGATTGTAATTTGTTGATAACCTCACACAGATCCCTGAAGAATTCCACTAGTTACAGCTTCCCAAACACAAAATGAGTAATGATCTCTACTCTGTATTTCCTGACGCCACCCAAGGCGCCCCTGGCCCTGCATAACAGCCTGGGATGGTTATGTGTCATCCTCCTTTGCTGTGTAATTTACTGAAATGATTTGAATACTTCATTCTATTCCAGTCTAACCCCATGGAGATGCATTATGGACTTCCCCTGCTGCATTGTTACGATGCTGACTGGCTGAATGGGATCTTTATCTCCCGCTGTATCAACCTCGATAGGCGAATTGACAGAACAACGTGTGAGATAGGAACAGCAGTTGGCTATTCGGCCCCTCCAGCCTGCTGCTCGATTTAGAAACATCATGGCTGGTCTGATTGTAGCTGACCACCTCCTTTCCTGTCTGTTCCCAATAAACATTGACTCCCCTGTCCATCAAAGTTCAGTCAAGGTCGGCCTTGAATATCCTCAATGACCCAGACTTCACTGTTCCCGGGGGATGAGAACGCCACAGGTCGCATAATCCAAAGGAGAAAGGAACAACGTCAAGTCATCTCCTCTTTTCAGGAACAAGGGCACAGCAAATAGGAACAAATATAGACCATTCAGCCCCTCAAATCTATCCCACAGTCCCATTGACTGTTCAGTCAAGTTCTTATCTAACTTAGCTTCTACTGCACTCTTGGGAAAATAATCCTGACACCTTAAGTCCACAGAGCATAGGAAATTGGATTTAGGCCATTTGGCCCATCAAGTCTACTTTGCTGTTTGATCCTGTCCGGTGTGTTTCTCAACATAATTCTCCTGCCTTCTCACTGTAACTCTTGATCGTTGTTTTAATCCAACTTTACCATCCTTGTCTTAAATACATTTTTGAGTCTGTATCTCTATATGGATGATTGTGTGGTTGTGTTTTTGTGTTTGTGTGTGCGTTTTTGTGTGTGTTTCTGTGTATATCTGTTTAATGGCAGGAGACAGGGTGGTCGTGAATGGTTGCTTTTTGAACTGGAAGCCTGTGAACAGCGATGATCCACAGGCAAAAGTGTGATCATCGCTTGACATGCGGAGGACAACAGGTTTGGGTGAATAGTGGACAGTGTTTGCATAATGGAGAACAATTGAGATTTCAAAGAGATCTTCATTAATTAAATCAATGATTCATAGACATGTACAATAGGGAAAGAGAACCTGCAACTCGTTCATCCCATCCAACGATTCTAAATTAATCCAGTCCCGTTTGCCAGCATTAGGTCCATATCCCATTAATCATATAGCCACCAGTTGCCTTTTCAATGCTCTAATTGCTCCAGCCTCTAACAGCTCCTCTGCCAGCCTATGCCATACAAGCGCCATCCTCTGCAGGAAAAAAAAGTTGCATTTCATTGTCTTTCAAATCTTTCTCTTCCCATCTTAAACCTATGCCTTCTAGTTCTAGTCTCTCCTACCTTGGGGGGATGAAACCTTGACCATACCCTATCCATGCCCTTCATATTTGTATAAACCTCTGGAAAGTGCAAATGTAACTCTGATCAAGACGATTGGCTGTGCTTTCAGTCATCCTGGATCTAAATTCTCAAATTCAGTAGTCGGACCCCTTCCATCTCCATCATGACACGATACCAAAAAAATTTAATCAACTTGTTCAGACATATTATGAATCAGCACTGTGGGATTGTAAACTAAAATTTTCGGCACAGTGATAGGGACACTACCATCATTCAGCATTAGCCCCTAAAGATGCAACATTTTGCTCCTGTGTGTTTGTTCATCAGCCTGTTGTAACATGCTGTGATACACCTCCACAGGATATGAATAAACACCACCTTCTCCAGAGACAGGTGCAGTACCATACGTTGATGGACGGAATCGATTTCAGAGTTCCGGCTCAGAAACCTGGGCACCACACACTACACAAGGCCTAACCCATTCCCAGATTTTATGTCTTATTTTAAGTATATGGATTTATTAAATTCTGGTTAACATTACAAGATTATACAGTGGGCATTTCTCATTGAAAAGAAGTGCAAGTTACTAGCCTCAACAATAGGATGTTGAGTGCATTCGCTGTGCTATTGAGATAAACTATTAACATCTTCAATTGCTTGGCTATGATTTCCTGTTTAAATGGCTGTTAACAGTCGTCTGCTATATATCGGGGAAAGAAATCCTGCAAACACACTCTGCACTATGAAGGATCTCGAGTAGATATCAATACTGAACACCAGAGACGAGGAAAGAGCATAATTCTGTCCCAAATCACCGGTCACTATTTCAAATCTCTAACATGTGGCTTTCTTCTTCCTAAAATCATGACGTCATACAAGATACCTATTCACTATCCAGCTTCTCCTTATCCACTCCTCCCTCTGTCTGCGCAAAGCAAACCAAGCTCTGCGTCTTTGGGAAAGTCAAGACTGTTGTTTGTGGACCTACTGGAGAGGGGGGTGTCGTTTTAATCCGAATGGGGAATGTAGAGGGGATAATAATATCACTAACCCGGCTGATGTGTGGCACATGGAGTTTAACTTGGATACATGCGATGCATTGCATTTTGGTAAATCAAACAAGGGGAGGGCTTGTACAAATAATGCTGGACTTTGGTAGTTATGTAGAAAAGAGGGACCCGGGGCACAGGTGTAATTCTTTAACGTTTGTGATGCAGGGTTTTTAAGGATACTTCATTGCTCAGACCTTTGAGATTAGAAGTTGAGAAGTCATGCTGAGGTTGTGCAGGACATTGATGAAGCCTCTTCTGCTGTACTGTGTGCAATTATAGTCGTTATGTTATAGGAGGGATATTATTAAACTGGAGAGGGTTGGGAAGAGATTTACCAGGTTGTTACCATGAATACTTCATCTTCTGCCTCGGGAGCCCAAACACAAGGCATGAAGATTGAATTGACGAGTTTCCAAACCACCCTCACCCATCCAGATCCCAAATCCAACTCTGCGACTCAGGTCCGCCTCTCGAAATGACCTATGTGTCCACGTTCCTTCGCACCGACCGCTTCAAACTCCCCGTCGATCTATCACTATCACCTTCCACCTTCGTCCACGTATTGCCTATCTTTCCCCAGCCTCACCCCACCACCCATTTTCTCTCAGCCCTCTTCCCCCTCCCCAGACATGAAGAAGAGTCCTGACTGAAAAGATAACTCTCTTGCTCCTCGGTTGTTGGCTGACCAGCTGTGCTTTTTCCATTATCACACTTTATCTACACTGAATTCTCCAGCATCTGCAGTCCCTATTGTCTCTTAGGTACCATTATATCGTTGTCTGTTGTAAACGCACACAGTCTAAGAGACATTTTCTTCAAGATCATGGATGATAGAAGTTTTCTCAATGTTTTATTGATATTGTAATGCCTCAGCAGCAGGTACAGGACGCATGCTTCCATTTATAAACAGGGAAGCATATTCATGTTCCAATAAATCTTCAGTATTACTCCCATATCCAAGGCAGATTGAATTGAATTGACCTACAAGCCCCAACATTCACTCCCTCAGTCACCCTCACATATCCGTATCAGAATGTGTAAATATTAATCGTTATTTTGAATTTTAATAAGATAGTATTGAATTGAAACGGGTTAACTGGAACTATTAGTTCAGCGAATGTTTTTGATGTCAGTCTCCGTGGATCCTAAATGTGTCATGGGAGGATTTGCCTCTTCTATTAATTAAGGATTTGGTTTAATGTGTTATCCCATAGTATGAGCAGGAGCTCACCGACAGCACTAACAGGAATCAGCTGCTCCAGAGAGAGGGGGAGGAGAGATCATAATCTGAGAACTATAGACTGGAATATTCCAACAATGGATCAGAACCTGAAAACATTAGACTGGAATGTTCCAACAATGGACAGGAGTTTATTTTATGGTCTTTACTGGATTTCCAAGCCTGGAATATTATTAGTTTGGTGGATCTATAATTTTCTGCTGGTTATTCAAGCTGGTTACTATGCCATCCTCGCTATAGTTGGTGTTCCTGGTAAGTCATTCTATCTGTTCATTAAGCCAGGTTAAACTGAATTGCTGCCCATATTATTTAAAATTTAGAAAGGTAGCCGTCAAGATTTTCATTTCTAATGCAATTCCATTTCACACAAATTATAACGAGAAAATTACTCATGACAAATTACTCACCAATATGCGAGGAGGAACCAGACTGTTCTCAAACTCCATAATCCTTCTAACCCTGCACAGATGTACATTTCCATATCCTCCCCACTCACTAATCCTGTCCAATACCACCATCATGATATCCCCGCCTCCTCCTCCGCCTCAGTGCATCTTCTGAATAAACCATCAATTGCCTTTGTTAAATCTGGACACAAGTTATCAAGTCCCTTCTAACCACATGTTAATGACAGAATAATTGCGCTTGAGTATGTTGAACTTGTTCACTGTACAAAATCAGTCAGACAGGCAAAGAACTGCATGCTGCTTTAGTCATTGCACATAATCTAGAGACACAGAATAATAATCTGTTGATATCTCATGAAGTAAATTAATGTAATTGAAATGAATCTATCATCATTTGTGAGAAAAAGCCCATCTGCTTGCATCATGTCCTTCAAAGAAATCAATGGGTTATCCTTACCCAGTCAGGTCTGTGGAAACTCACAACAATGTATTTTACTCTTTATTGTCCTGTGGAACAGCTGAACCAGTCACTCAGATCAAGATCCATATAACATGCTGGCCTGGCCAGGGCTGCCCACATCCCGTGAGAGAAGAACAAAAATAAAGTTAGCTCCCTTCCTGTGCCTGTTTCCCTTATTCCTACACTTGATTTCCATTCAGGTAGGTGACTATTCCTCATTTCAAGTGCAATCTTTCTGACTGAGTCTCTCCCCAAGCGTGATGGTCATCTCCCCGGACACCTCTGGTGCTGGCTTTACTGATGCTGACATTCAGATGTAACAAACGTTTAAATTCCGCATCAGTGGCAGTGCATAGACTCGGAATGGGGTTTTATGTCATAATAAAGAAATGGAGACCGGTAAGTGAGGGAAAGGAATTATTATGATCATCACTGAAATTGTTGTTGAGGCAGTATTTGGGACACTGTGGATCGATTTTCTCTCCTTTAAAAAGGAATTATCTCATTGCAACAGAGACAGTGTAAAGGAATTTCACCAGACTAATCCCTGGGCTGTTGGTAAAAGAGGAGTGAGTGAAGGTTAATCTGTAGCACTGTCAGAGAATAACACGTCATTGCATTGAAACTTGATGGTGATGGACAATCACTCGTTATGTTCTACACAGACTCTGAGAAGACGATAAATTCCATGGCTTGTATTTTTTTATTTTACTCGGGATGCATGATTCTGGATATTTAAGTGTTTCTGAGGATTAAAATCTTCAATCAAATCCTGCCTTGATATCCGGCTCAATCCCTCATATCTGAGCAGATCAGTTAATCCCTTTTGTAAAGGTTAATAAGATGGTGTCTGTCTGGAGAATATTTTCTTCTCACAGAGGGTAGTGAATGTCAGCAATTCTCAGGTCTAGAAATTTAGGGGAGCTAGATGACTGCAAGTATTTAAAGAGGGGATAGTTGGATTTTTGACCTGCCAGAGAGCTGAGGGGTGTGAAGAATTGGGCTTTAAAAAGGAGTTAATACCAACAGTAAGTCAGACATGATCACATACAATGCCGTGAACAACTGAATTACCTACTCCTGTTTCTTATCTTCTCATATTCTGTATTTGGAAAGTGAATGGTTGTAATTTTCCTGGAAGAGCTGTTGTTGAATGTTGAGGACAGTGAGAGACATGTATTCGGTGAGCCATCGCTGGGAGTGATATGGGCCCGATATTCACAGTGAATCTAGGTCTACAACATGACCAACAAATGAAAGCCCAGTTGCAGAAATGAGACATTCTGTAAAGAGATGGGAGGCCTCTTTCGTAACCAGCCTGGTTTTGCCATCACATTTTCCAACCCACACCAACCCACACAGTGTTGATGACTGAATGGTATCCTGTGTTACTGCGGACCAGGTATTTGGAGCAAGTGGTCTCTAGCTGCTCCTGTTCAGGTGGTTGTAAGGACTGAATGGAACATAGGAAATAGGACTGAGGAGCAGGAGTGGGTCATTAGACACTTTGTCATTGCTCGGCCAGACAGTAAGATCATGGCTGATCTGAGTGTGGTCTCCGCAGCACTTTTCTGTCTGTCCACAATTTTCATCCATTCACATGTCTGTCAAATGTTGCAAAACACAACTTTGAATAAATGCAAGCACCAGGTACAATACTAGGAAACTGCACAAAGTCAAAATACACAGGCAGCACATTTCTGGAAGGCACCAGGGATTTATCTATCAGTCTTGTTCCCATCCAATTAATTCTGCTGCCGTTTATCATTTTTGATTTGTTCATGGAATGTGGCAGTTGTTGATAGGCCAACATGTATGGACCATGTCGAATTACGAAAGAAGTGGTGGTGTTGAGCTGCCATCTTGGGATGAAACTTCGGGGGAATAGAATTACCATTTGAACAGCCCAGTGAGAAATTCTCATTCCTGCTCCAACCACTATTGGAGGGTCACTGTTTCATTAACCAGCCCCTCTACTCCACTGGTCATTTTCCCGACAAATGTGAGACACAGAGTCACACACGTACAGACACATACACGAACGCACATGTCTTAAGACGAAAAAGAATAAGGAAAGGTTTCCAGAGTTTCATAGTAGTTGAACTCATATCAAATGGAAAAGTGATAATGCGTCCCAACTGCTATTCTGTCTCCGATATTATTCTACTCAAACAAACTGCAGGTATGAGACTTCATCCTGGAACAGTTGGATTTGGCAGAATTTCCTTTCCTTCAAGCAGTGGAGCGATTCCTTTGAATCCACAGCAGGAATCCTCCATGTTTGGTAAAGATGACTCAGGGATTTTTGACTCTCGCACTTTGCTGTCAGGAGGGTCAAAGTGATAGAGAGTTAGCAATGCGGCTTATGACCATAAGATCATCGGATATAGGAATAGAAGTTAGGCCATTCAGACCATCGAGTCTGATCCACCATTCAACTATGGCTGACAGGTTTCTCAACCACATTCTCCTGCTTTCTCCCTGTAACCCTTGATCCCTTTGATACTCAAGAACCTTTCTAACTCTGTCTTAAATATACTCAATGACCTAACATCCACTGCCTTCTGTGAAAATGAATTCCATAGATTCTGCACTCTCTGGCTGAAGACATTTCTCCATATCTCCATTCTAAAAGGTATTCCCTTTACTCTAAGGCTGTGTCCTTGGGTCTTAGAGTCTCCTCCCAATGGAAATCTTCTCAACATCCACACGTCCAGGCCATTCAGTATTCTGTATGTTTCAATTAGATCAACCCACATCCCTCTGAACTCCATCAAAAACAGACCCAGAGTCCTTAAGCTTTTTCATTCCTGGGGCTATTCTCGTGAACCTCCACTGAACGCCTTCCAAGGCCAGCACATCCTTCCTGAGATATGGGGCTCACAACAGCGCACAATACTCCAAATATGGTATGACAAGAGCCTTACAGATCCTCAGACGTACGTCCCTGCTTTTACATTCAAATCCTTTCAGAATAAATGCCATCATTGCATTTGCCTTCCTAACTACTGACTCAACCTGCAAGTTTACGTTGAGAGAATCCTGCAGTAGAACTCCGAAGTCCCTTTGCACTCCAGATGTCTGATCTTTCTCCCCATTTAGAAAGTAGACCATGTTATCTTCCTACTAAAGTGCATGTTCCCACAATTACCATCTTTGTACTCCACTTCTTTGCCCATTATCCTAACCTGTCCAAAGCATTCTTGAGCCTTCCTGTCTCTTCAACGTTACCTGTCCCTTTCCCTATCATTGTATCATCTTCAACTGTAGCCAGAATGCCTTCAGTTCCATCATCAGGATCGTTCATGTGTAAAGTGAAATGTTGTGGTCTCTACACTGGGCCTTATGGAACACCACTTGTCACCGACTGTCAACCTGAGAAGGCCACTTTTATCGACACTGTTTGCTTCCTGCCAGACAGCCAAACTTATATCCATTCTAGCACCTTCCCTCTAACACAATTGGCCCTTGCCTTACTCAGTCGCCTCCTGTCGTCACATTGTAAAGACCTTCTGGAAGTCCAGATGGATGACATCCATTGGCTTTCCATGTTCAAAGCTGCTCATTACGTCTTCAAGGTTTTCTCGCAGATTTTCCAGGCATGATCTCCCCTTGATGAAAACATGCTAACTTTGTCCTACTTTGCCATCCACCTCCAAGTATTCAGAAATCTCATACTTCACAATGGATTCCAGGATCTTACACACAGCCAAGTTTAGATTAGTCAGTCCATACGTATCCGTATTTTGCTTTACTCCCTTTTTAAACAGGGTTATCACGTTAGAGATTTGCCAGTCCTCTGGGAATCTCTCTGATTTGCACGACTCCTAAAAGATCACTACCAATGCCTTCACTGTGTCATCAGCTATCTGCCTTAGAACTCTGGATTGGAGTCCATCTGGTCCAGGTGATTTACTTACCTTCAGGCCATTCCGTTTTTTCCAGCACTTTCTCCGAGGTGATGGCTACCATTCCGAGCTCTGTCCACTCACTCTTTTCAATTTTTGGGGTATTACTCGTGTCTTCCACCGTGAAGACTGACACGAAGTAATTATTCAGCTCCTCAGCCGTTTCCTTCTTCCACACTACTATCTCTCTAGTGTCATTTTTTCGTGATTGAATGCCCATTTTTGCCTCTTGCTTGCCATTTATCTATCGAAACAAGCTCTTACACTCTTTCTTTACATGATTGGCTTACTTACTCTCATATTTAATTTCTCACTCCTAATTTATTTTTTGGTTCCTCTCTGTTGGTCTTTGCAAGTGTTATAACATGGTGATGAACCCCTCTGTTAATTAAAGCAAACACCCAGGAAAACTCACCACACCTCATAATCTATTAGAATTTGAGTGAAAGAGAACTCCCACATTTCACTATTTAAAGAAAATAATGTCAATTTATTTTTTTAACTCTAAAATTGAACATTACACAACAACTATTCACAAATCCAATGCCCCCCCCCCCCCCCATAACTGCTGATTATCTGCCTCCAACTCAATTAAATTACGCTGTTTCAAAAAAAAACTTATGAAGATTTCATCAACTTAATTTCAAAGCCACATATCCACAGGCTTCCTCTGTGACGTCACTCTTCTGGCTGTTGAATTCCCTGGGTCGTCATATTTCTGTTTATTGTGTATGAGTCTTATATGAAAAAATATCTTTGATAGAGAGTATTTCCTAATGTCTTGCAGAGCAAGATGGTTGATCCACAGCTTCTTCTGACTCGATAGCATCTGCTCTCTCTCCAACTTTCAAAATGTCCGCATTTTTGAATCGTTTTACTGTTCGATGTTGGCAAAGCTATAGATTCAAACTCAATTTGCTTTCAGTGACAGCGAGAGTGAAGGAAAGAGTGTGTTGCTTGCAATAGTGAGAGTGGTGGAGAAAGAGCCTTGTTCGGGGGTAGGTGCTATAACAGATATGGCAAAAGTGAGGACTGTAGATGCTGCAAACAAGATTTACATCAGAGTGGTGCTGGAAAAGCACAGCAGGTCAGGCAGCATCCGAGAAGCAGGAAAATGACGTTTCAGGCAAAAGCCCTTCATCTGGAATACAATAGATATGCAGTGACTGTGAGGGAGTAGAGAGAATACGGAGAAACTTGTCCTGGCCAAGCGGGGAAGGTTATTGATGCTTGTCCTGTATTGATGGACATTTCTTCGGATCATTTCAGCGTCGGGGTGAGCCTCCCCAATGTCTTGTCCAGGTCTGTCACGAATGACACTACAGACCATATCCCTCAGCTTCTTTAGAATCAGTTTGCGTCGATCTTGTAAACAACAAGGAGGAACACACATTGGTGCCTCACATATCTAAACCAAAACTGCTGTGCAAATTTTGCGCATCCGACGCTCTGGAAATTTGATATGCAAATATTGTCGGTGTTGCAGTTATACTGGATGAGCTAAAATTGCATCTAAACTGCGTTCACAAAATGATTGGTAATGCTGTGAAAAATAAATTTCGTAAGTGTATATGAGGTAGGTTGAAGAGTATGTTGTGAATCAAACTAGAGAGCAGGTAATTTCAGGCATGGTGTTGTGTGGTCACAAGGACTAATTAATAACCTTGCTCTTAAACAGCTTTTGAGGAATTGTAACACTAATATGTTGCATTTTACACGGCGTCTGCATGCAACATACAATATTTGAACATTACACTCAAATATCATGGAAGCCCGGGGATGAGAGGATCAACTGAATTGGAAAAATACAATATGACATTTAGCGTAAACCGAATAATGGTTGTTATTGATTGAAATACTACAATGTCTAAAATATATGTACATATTACTAAGTTACAAACATCAAATAAAAGGGAAGGTGACTCAATGATGGCTAATGTAAGAAATTAAAGATTGCATTAAATCAAAGGAAGCAGTTTCAGAAGAATTCCAGATATTGTACAAACCTCAACATTCTGAGAGATTTACTTTTCCGATAATAAGGACGAAGAAAGTGTTCAGGAAATCAAAAAAGAACATGAATACAAACAGGAAACACAAAGACTGCTTACATCTACGATCCATAAACCAAAGAAAACAAAAGCAAGGTCAAATATGGAAATTTGTATGGTATAGGAGAATTTATCGTGCGGAAAAACAAAATGGCAGAAAAACTAGCCAGCTACGTTGTATCTGTCTTCATGGAAAAAGCTCCAGGAAATCTCCGAGGTATAGCAAGTGATCACATGGGACCTGTGGAACTAAAGACATAACGTCAATTCGTATCAGCAACAACGTAGTATTTGAAAGTGTAGCTAGGTTGACTATTGCTAAGTTTGATGGGCCAGATATACTTCATATCAAAATGTCAGAAATAAAACTGCATATTAATTGAACTGTCGATGACTGTCTTTTATTTTCCTGGAGATCCTGCAAAGGCCTTAAGCCATTGTGGATAACTGGAAGGCAGTAAACATGATCCAACTATATACGCAGGCAAGAAGAGATAATGCAGAGGACTGCAAACCAATTAATTTGACATCTGTAGGGAAACAGTTGGAATCTACTATATAATATGTGATATTTAGAAATGAACAGCAACATTGCAGAGAATGACTATCTACTTCTGACAGAGAAATCATACCCGACAAACTTCGGAATTGTTTGAAGTTGTTTCTTGCAGCATAGACAATGGACAACCTGTGGAAGTTGCGTATTTGGATTTTCAGAAGTCTTCCTGTAAGAACTCACACAGTGAGTTCGTAAATGCAATTAACGTGAATCGTATTTGGAAGAATACATGTAATTGGAAATTAAAGTTATTATGGCCTTCGTTTAAGGGAATCTGAATAGAGATGTAAAGACATCATTAAGCAGTTGGACAGAGTGTTGGTGAGAATATACTTGGAAAATTGTGTACAGTGTTGGTGACCAATCTAAGAGAGAGTGCATTGATCACAGAGGGCGTTCAATGGACATTCTCCAGATTAATCCCTCAGATGACAAGATTTTCTGATGGGGGGACTTGTCTTGTGACCTCCCCAGTTTCAAAGAAAGAGAGATGATCACAATGAAATTTAGAAAATCTATCAAACATTTGGAAAGGTGGAAACGAACAGAATGTTTCTCTGGCTGTCTACTCTACACTTAAGGCAAATAATGGCAGGATAAGGGACAGACTATTTGAGACCGCAATAAGGAGGAAATTCTTCACTCGCAGGGGACTGACGCATGTAGGGCCATGCAAAACTGCTGGCAAGGCAAGATTAGGGTGAATCCCCAGATATTCTACAGGTATGTCATCTGGAACAGAATAACCAGGGAACAGGTAGGACCTATTAGTGACTTGTCAAGTTGCATCCAAACTCAACTTCGTGGTAGAAGGCTGTTTGTGTGACTGGAGAACAATGTCCCCTGGTGTACCGCAGAGATCAGTGCTGTATCCCTTATTATTTGTTCTCTTCATAAGTGATGTGAATGTGATGTGGGGAGGGTGGGGGGGGGGGGGGGGAGTGTGACAAGCAATTCCGTGTTGGAAACAAAGATTGACGTGGTGGTTGGTAGTGAGGAGGATGGTCTTATGTTACAGGAAGATACTGGTGGATTGGTCAGATGGAAATGATAAATGGCAGATGGAATGTAACCCTGATAAATATGAGGTGATGCACTTTGGAGGATGGAACTAGATAGGGGAGAATTCAATGAATGGCTGCACACTCGGAATTTCAGGGGGTGCTTCTCTACACATCCTTGAACGTGACTGGATATGATTATTGTTGAGTTAAGCAAGACCGTATATATAGCCTTTGTTCGTTGACACACAGATTATAAGAGGTATATAGCACTTTGGTAAGGCCAAATTAAATACTATGTGTAGCTCTGGGAGCCACATTACAGGAAGGATGTGGTTGTATTGGATGAGTTGCAGAGGAGATTCACTGAGATGTTCCCTGGGATGAATCGTATGATCTGTGGAGAGGGGATGGATAAGCTCGGGTTGTTTCCATTGGAGCAGGGAAAGTTGAGTGGGTAAGTAATTCAGGCTTAAGATTACAAGAGGCATGGACAGAGTGAATAGACAACAGCTGTTCTTTTTAGTCAAAGTGTCAGCTTCCTTACAGTCTGAAACCAGGGAATGGAGAATGGTAAACAGAGAAACATGAATCAACTACTTCACTTCTGTATTCACAGAAAAAGGCATAAACAAAGCCTTTCCAGCAATAGGAGAAAACCTGAGACTGAGGAGAAAAGTATATAGGATTAAATTAGTAAATAAACTAATTTGAAGAAATTATTGGAACTGAAAGTAATGGGCAGAGAAAAAAAACAACACACATTGATAAAATGGGAAACATATTTGAGAAACTGACTGGTAGATTAATTACAGAAAAGCAGTAGAGGTACTGAACTTAGATTTTCAGCGAGATTTTTAATAGAGTACCTTTTGGCTAAGATCAAGTGTCTGTTCATAACAGGACGGGTGTCGAGTTTCCAGTCATCACAACTAGTCGAGATCATCGCAGGATCGTGATTGCACGTTGGAGGATCTTTGGTTGCGCTGCCCTGCTCTTGGTGAATCTTCATGCTCGCTTTGGCCTCACGCCAATTCAGGTACCAGCCAAGCTATGATCTATGACCTCAGCAGCTGGCCGCAGACTAGACCAGGACATTCGCAACACAGGGTGACTGTGAAGAAGGTGGAGGATCGTACACCTGTCAATCGGATGTTGTTCATGAAGAAGATTTTGCTCGAGTGCTGCTGATGTGAAGCAGCCGATGTGTGCTGCATGTAGGCTTTTACTGGGGCAGGCTATTTCGATGTGACCTTCAGGAAAGTGAAGCAGTGCGAGCAGCTCCAGAAGGTCTTCAAGGAGAAGGAAGGGGAGCCTCTGTTCTCTATCTTGTCAGCTGTTGTGTGTGCGTCCTGCGCAGAACAGTCGGGTTGTTACGATTCATTTGTACAGCTCCCACTTTCCAGCAGCTGATGTCCTCACTTTCTTGAGAAGATACCTCCAGGTTGAGGCAGAATGCACTGATGTGGTTGACCCTTTCAGAATCTAGACCAGCAAGCGGCAGGTCAGGGTAACCCTGAGGGTCGATGCCATGGGAACATGCTCTACCCACAATCCAGCTTTGCAATCGGAGGGAGCAGAATGTACATGACATACGAAGCACAGCCAGAAGTGTGCTAAATCTGTGGTAGGTCAGGCCACATTGCGGCTGACTGTAAGGTCACTATCTGTCGGAACTGCAAACAGGAGGGTCACCCGACCAAGGAATGCAAAGAGGCCAAGAACTGTAATCTGTGTGGAGAGGCGTACCAGTGTACACGGCCTGCCCAAAACGAGCGTCCCCCACCAACGCACAGATGGCCAGAGGTGAATAGTGGGCTCAAGGAGGGTCATCACCAAAGATCAGCAAAGCATCACAAATCAGCAAGGGAACGGTATCTGGTGGCACCCAGAAGGAAGGACAGGCTGGAGCGGAGCAGACAGCAGCCAACAGGTAGGTACAGCAGCCGATCCAAGCTTCTACAGGTCAGATGTAGGCAATGGAGGAGGATAGAACCAAGGAGGCAGAAGAGTGGATTCTTATAAAAACAGGAGGACGAAAACGTGCCAGGCCCCCAAAACCTACTAGCAAAGGGGAGAACGGCAGCTGCACGGTGAGGATGCTGGTAGCTCTTCGGATGGTGAAGATGGGCGGCACGGTGGCACAGTGGCACAGTGGTTAGCACTGTTGCCTCACAGCGGTGCTGCTCACAGAGACCCGGGTTCAATTCCCATCTCAGGCGAATCTCTGTGTGCATGGGTTTCCTCCGGGTGCTCCAGTTTCCTCCCACCATCCAAAAATCTGCAGGTTAGGTGAATTGGATATGCTAAATTGCCCATAGTGTTAGATATAGGGGGATGGGTCTGGGAGGGTTGCGCTTCGGCGGGTCGGTGTGGACTTGTTGGGTCGAAAGGCCTATTTCCACACTGTAGGGAATCTAATCTAATGAATGGTGGGCTCAAGGAGGGTCATCACCAAAAAAGAAACAGAGCGCTGCGGGGAGAAAGGAGGGCAGAACCTCCCAAACAGGAAACGACGAACCCTCTGAGGTGACTGGTAAAGGCCACCCTCTACAAGGTGAAAACCAGGAGATACCCACCACCCCACAGCTCAAGGTAACTTGGATCAGCATCCATCTTCTGCTCTGAGCTGAGGATTAAGGAAACCATTGTCTTCTTATGTTAACGCCAAATTTAAGGAAGATCCTTTGGTACTCTACCTGCAATAACTTATTTTTGCTTGAATTAAAGTCGACTCCCTGCCTGTGTCCTCTCTGCCTCCAGAGTCTTTGTCCCTAGCTGGGGAATCTCGCTCCTACAATAAGCAAGGACATACAGATCAGAGGGTAAACTAAAAACAGACTGACGCATACAGGCTACACCACAAATGGCATGCAATAGGCAAGATCAACGTGATTAAGATCAGCACTATTTGAAGTCAGAGATTCCATTCCTCAGTTTAAAAATGGTTGGGAAGATGCTCTTGTTGAGCCGTTGGTTTGAGTGTTTAAGCTTCTGTACTGTCTGCCTGATGGAAGAGATTGTTTGTGATCCAGAGTGCAATGGGTCTTTGGTTGCCGTGTAAGTGGAGTCAATGGACGTGAGGAAGGCTTCCTTCATGGCGTGGGCTGTGCACACAACCTTCTGTCATTTCTCTTACTGTCCTGGGTTGGGATGTTGCCACACCAGGCCATTATGCACCCAGACGGTTTACTCTCAGTGGTGCATTTGTAGAAAGTGGTGAGAATCCTGATGGGCATGCCAAATGTCCTGAGCTGCCGGAGAATGAAGAGGGGTTGTTGTGCCATCTCGACTGTCACATCTACATGGAAAGTCCAGGACAGGCTATCGGTTATCTTCACTCCGAGGATCTTAATGTTGTCCACCATTTCAACTTCAGTTCCATTGATGGAGATGGCGGCATGTTCTCCTCCTTTTTTTCTGAAGTCATTGATCAGTTGGTTAGTTCTGCTGATGTTGAAAGAGAAGTGGGTCTCAGTGCAGCACATCACAAAGTCCTCTATTTCCGTTCTGTATTTTGACTTGCCATCATTACATATCTATCCGAATATGATGGTGTCATCAGTGAACATGTAGACGGCATTCGTTCAAAACTTGGCAATACAGTCGTGTGTGTACAGGGAGTATAGTAGGGGGCAGAGGACACATCCTTTGGGATTTCAGTGTTGAATATTATCATGGAAGAGACACACTTACCTATTTTCACTGATTGTGCACTGTGGGTCAGAAAGCTGAGGATCCAATTTCAGAGGGCAGAGCCGAGAATACGGTCAGGGAGTTTTGTGATCAGTCTGAAGGGAATAATGGTGTTGAAGGTGAACCTATAATCAATGAGCAGGAATCTGACGTGCGTGTCCTTGTTGTCCAGATGAACCAGGGATATGACACCCGCATTGGACACATTCCGCCTGTAGGAAAATTGTAGTGGATTGAGGCAGGCTGGGAGACTGGAACTGATGTTGGCCATGACTAGCCTCATAAAGCACTTCGTGCAGCCCCTGGCTGCTGCACGCTAAAGAGAAATGTCCCAGCTTATCCATATTCTCCCTATGACTCAGACCCTTGAGTCCTGGCAACATCCTTGTAAAGTTCCAGTTTAATACCATCCTTCCTATAGCAAGGTGACCAAAACTGAACACAATGTTGAACTTGGAACTATTTGCAACTGTAAGTTTTACTCTGCTGCCAATTATTATGCTGCTGTGATATTGTTTTATTATTTGTGTTATTCTGAAATCATGTTATTAATTAAAACTCCTGATGGCAATTCCCTCGGGTGAACATCCTCCTGACTGCTTGAATTTGAATCAATCTATTTTGTTTGGACAGATATTTTGAGGCCTCTGCATATCAGAGAACAGGAAGAGATAATGGATGTTTGTGCAGTGGGTGTCCTTGACTGGACCAGCTTGTCTCCCCAGGCACCTAAAGCTGTCATTGTGGGTCATAATACCTCAGAATTGTTACATCACAGAAGGAAGCTATTCAGCCCATTGTAGGTCCATGAACATAGAACATTACAGCTCAGTACCTGCAATATTCTTCAGCACTACCCACAGCTCCACCGACCTTACTGCGAACTGTAAATTTACTAACTCATCCTTCCATTCCCTCATTAAGAACATTTTCAAGAAGACAAAGAAGAGTCGTCCCCAAACAGACTTTTACAGTATACCACTAGCGACTGAACACAACGATGAACATTCCCCATCAACTACCACCCTCTGTCTTCTTTCAGCTATCCAATTTCTGATCCAAACCACTAAATCACTCTCAATTCCACATTTCCGTATTTTCTGGGAGAAAGTAAGGACTACAGATGTTTGAGATCAGAGTCGGAAGTGTGGTGCTGGAGTAGCACAGCAGGCCAGGCAGCATCCGAGGAGCTAGGAGAAAGTGAAGACTGCAGATGCTGGGGACCAGAACACTGATTTCTGATGAAGGGCTTACAAATGAAACATCGACTCTCCTACTTCTTGGACGCTGCCTCATCTGTTCTGCTTTTCCAACGCGACACTCTCTATATTTTCTGCATTACGCTAACATGGGGGTCAAAAAAAAACGTTTTACTGAAATCCATATACCCCACTTTATCTTCATTCACCTGTTTACTCACCTTCTCAATGAACTCAGTAAGATTTGTGAGACACGACATACCCTTCACAAAACCTTGTTGACTATCACTAAACAAATGATTCCTTTCTAGATGATAATAAATCTTATCTCTTATAATCCTTTCCAACACTTTACCCATAACTAAAGTAAGCCTGGTATATAATTACCAGGGTTGTCTCTTCTCCATTTCTTGAACAAGGGGACATTTGCTGTCCTCCAGTCTTCTGGCTCTATTCCTGTAGACATTGGTGATGTAAAGTTTCGAACCAATGTTGTGTAACCTCCTCTCTAACTTCTCAGAGAATCCTAGGATTAATCGCATCTGGCCAAGGGGACTTATCTATTTTCACACTCTCTAGAATTGCTAACATCTCCACCTTTCGAACCTCAATCCCATCTAGTCTAACAGCCTTTACTCGATAGCATTGCCTTTCCAGTGTGAATACTGATTTAAATATTTATTTAATGCCTGTTCTATCTCCTTGGACTACACACACAACTTCACACTACTATCCTTGATTGGCCCTAATCATAATTTGGTCATTCTCGACATACTGATAGAAAGTTTAAGCGTTTTCCTCGATCCTACTTGCCAAAAGATTTCTCATCCTCTCTCCTGGCTATTCTTTAAGTCCTTCCAGGCTAACTTGTAACTCTCAAGCATCTGAACTGAGCCTTCAATTTTCATCTTTGCATAAGCCTCTTTCTTCCTCTTGACAAAAGATTCAACTTCTTCAGTAAACCACAGCAGCCTCAGTCGACCACTTCCTTCTTTCCTGACATGAATAAACTTATCAAGGACACACAGTAGCTGTTGTTTGAAAAAGCTCCACATTTGAATTGTGCCTATCCCCTGCAGTTTCGTTCCCCATCCTATGCATCCTAAAACGTTTCCTGATCGCATCATATTTGTCTTTCCCCCAGCTATAACACTTGCCCTACGGTATACACACCTGTCTCTTTCTATCGCTAAGGCAAGCATAACTGAATTGTGGTCACTATCAGCCAAGTGTTCATCTACCTCCAAATCCAATACCTGGTCTGGTTCATTACCCAGTACCTCTTCCAATTTGGCCTCGCCCCTTGTTGGCCTATCTACATACTGTGTCAGGAAACCAATGGACAAAAGCTGACCCATATAAAGTAATTGAACTGTAGCGTTTCCAGTCAATATTTGTAAAGTTAAAGTCCTCCATAACAACTACTCTGTTATTTTCGGATATAAGGATACAATAACACGGAATAGACAGAAACAATTCCGCCCTCCAACTTTGTTCCACAATACCACTGACTCTTTCCAATCAAATATGTATGTAACCCAGCATCTGTTGCTGTCTCAGGAAGCATAACACCACACAAACATTAAAGATAGGAACAGAATTAGGCCATTCGGCCCATCAAGTCTGACATGCTATTCAATAATTTCTTATATGTTTGTCAACATGATTCTACTACCTTCTCCCTAGAGTTCTTGATCTCCTTGTAAATCAAAAACTTATTTATTTGTATCTTAATGACACTAGTGTCTGGCTCTTTGTGCGTGTATATGTATGTGTGTGTCTGTGTCAATGTGTTTGTTATCTGTGTATTTTTGTGACTACGTCTTTCTGTCTGTGTATTAGCCTGTGTGATTATATCCGTGTTTCTGTCTATTTGTGTGTGACTTTATATGTCTCTGTGTGCTTCTATGTGTGCGTCTCCCTATCTCCTTGTATGCATTCTGATAGTTGGTATATTGGGATGCTTACCAATACTTCTGTGTATTTCAATTCCTGCATCTCTGTGAAATGGGGTATCTGTTCTATTGTGAGTGAGTGAGATGAGTTTGGAACTGTCAGTGGGTTTAAATTGAGAATTTTTCTTTACTGAATATTGCTCCTTTCTCGGTTGGTGGGACGTAGATGTTTCAGAATCTCCACACAAGGCCTCCTGGTCCTCACCACATGTCAGGGTGGGGAGATGAGGAAATGGAAGTCAGGAACTCGACCACCTGGCTTGGTCTATTCTGTCCTATTCCAGGCTGTTTCTCGTGGAATGGGAGAAGGGGAGAGACGGAGTGAGGGCGGGAGTGGGTGGCCCTGCTATTAGTGCTGGTGTAGGTGGAGGGCGGAAGGGTGAGGTGTCAGGATGGAGTCTGTCCATAGTGTTGTATCCACGCCGTGTTATTAGTCTGCACGGCTATAGTGTCAGTGACAGAAAAAGTGGGGGAAGGAAGGTGATGAATTCAATCGTGAGAGTGGTCATGCTTGAGCCTTATTTGGAGAGACAGTGTGATCCTTGTTCGTGGGCTAGGTGCTATAACCGATATACAGCGAGTGTGAGGGAGCAGAGAGAATATACTAACACTTATCCTGACAGAGCAGGGAGGATATTAATCCTTGTCGTATATTGCTGACCAATTCTTCATATCATCCCAGCGTCTAGGCGAGTCTCCCTGTATGTCTTGTCCAAGTCTATCACTAACAACGCCACAGACACTGTCCGTCAGATCCCACAGAATCAGTTTGGGCGGATCTTACAAATCGCAAGGAGAAGCAAACATTGGTGCATTATATATCGAAGCCAAAACTGTCGTGCAAATATTTTGCATCATATGCTCTGGAAATTGGATATGCAAGCATATGCAAGGGGAAACAATGGCCTCGTGGTATTATCGCTGGGCTCTTAACCCAGAGACCCAGGGAAAGTTCTGACTGCCCAAGTTTGAATTCTGTCATGGCGGATGGTGGAATTTGAATTCAATATGTTTCTGGAATCAAGGATTTATGATTACCAGGAATCCATTGTTGATTGTTGGAAAATCTCATCTGGGTCATTGATTTCTTTAAGGGAAGGAAACTGCTGTCCTTACCAGGTCTGGCCTGCATGTGACTTCGGACCCAAGGCAATGCTGTTGACTTTTAACTGCCCTCTGGCATGGGCAATAAATGCTGGTTATCCAGCGACGCCCTCATCCTATTGATGAGTAACAAATAATCGTGGGTGTTGCAGTAATACTAGATGGCATCAAGTTGTACCAAAACTGCGTTAACTAAGTGACTGCTAGTGTTGTGAGAAATATATTCCTTAAGTGTGTATCAGGTGGGTTGAAGAGTATGTTGTGAAACAAACTAGAGAGCAGGTTATTTTGGATTTGGTGTTGTGTGGTCAGAAAGACTAATTACTAACCTTGTTCTGAAGCAGCTTTGAGAAATTGGAACATTAATATGTTGCATTTTACATACCATCTGCATGCAATATATTTATTTTGAACATTACCGTCAAGCATCATGGAAGCCTGGATGCTAGAGGGTCAAGTTAGCTCCAGTAGATTGGAAAAGTACAATATAATATTCAGTGAGAGACAAGCAATGGCTGTTCCAGTCACAGTCCTACGGCATAGAGACAAAGTGGTCCATTCCAAACAAAATGTCCATTCACACTAACACATTTCCCTGCTATTTCCCGGTATCCTTCTAAGCTTTTCCTGTCCATGTATTTGTCCAAATGACTGTTAAATATTGTTAATGTACCTGCCTCAACCATTTCCGCTGGCAGCTCATTCCATATGCATACCACCCTCTGTGTAAACAAAGTTGCCTCTCGTATTCCCTTTTATTCTTTCTCCTCAGACCTTAAACTGATGCCCTCTAGTCCGGGATTGTCCAACATTGGGGAAAAAAAAACTGAGTGCATTCACTCTATCCATGCCTCCCATGATCTTATCCACTTCCATGAGATCCCCCTTCAGTCTCTTTAACTCTAAAGTAAAATGTCCTAGCTTGTCAAACCTCTCCTTAAAACCCAGACAATTGAGTCCTTGACAGCATCCTTGTAAATTTCCTCTGCAGACTTTCCAGTTTAATAACACCCTTCCCTTAACAAAGTGAACAAAACTGAACATAATGCTACAAATATGGTCTCACCAGTAAAGCATAACCGAAACATAACTCCTCAACTTCGGTATTCAATGCCCTGACTGCTGATGGCCAGTGTGCCAAAAACCTTCCTCAATGTCCTGTCTATCAACATTCCGAAGAGAATCGTGCACCTGAATCCCAGGGTCTGGCTGTTCCACTACAACCCTTAAGGCCCAACCATTCACCATGAAATCAGACCTTGAATTGACTTTGCAAGATGCAAGAACTCACATTTGTCCACATTCAACTCCATTTGCCATTTCTTAGCCCACTTCCTCAGCTGATCAAGGTCCTGCTGCAATGTCTGACAACCTTCCTCACTGTCCACGATATCACATTATTTATTGTCATCTACAATCTTATTAATCATGCCTTGTACATTCAAATCTAAATCCTTATACATAAAACAAACAGTAATGGTCCCAGCACCGAACACTGAGGCCTCCTGTCCGACAAGCATCCTTCCACTATAACTCTCTGCTTCTTACCATCAAGGTAATTTTGAATCTAATTTCCCCTGTTCCCACTCAATTCCATGCAATCTAACCTTCCAGAGCACCGTACCATGAGAACCCTTATTGAAGGCCTTACTAAAATCAATTGGACTACATATATCACCCTGCCTTCGTCAATGTTGCTGGTCACTTTTCATCAAAGAACTCTAATAAATTTGTCAGCAATGATCTCCAATGCACAAAGCTGTGCTGACTGCTCCTAATCATACCCTGCCTTTCCAAATGTATGTTTATCTTATCTCTCAGAATCTTCTCAAGTACCTGACCAACTACAGATGTTCAGTTTACTGGTTTATCCATCCCAGGTTTTTCTTTGCAACCCTTCTTGAATAAGGGCACAACATTTCCTGTCCTCCAGTCATCCGGGACCTCACCCATGGCCTGCGATGATATCAAAATATCAGCCAGGATCCCACAATCTCTTTTCTATCCTCTTGTAATGATCTTGGATATATCTGCTTAATAGAAATACTGCAAAGTCTGAAACAAAAGTCAATTTCTTTATGGTAAAAACACCCAAGACTGAGAAAGTGATTTAATGATGGTTAATATAACAAATTAAAGACTATATTAATCATAACAAGTGACTTCAGAAGAATTTCAGAAACCTGAGAAATGTCAGAAATTTACAATTCAGAAAAGGAGGGCCATGAAACTGATGAGGAAATCAAAAAGCGAACGTGCATGCTAACAAACAGGAACACAAAGAGTGCATAAATCTACATATGTATGTCAAAGGAAATAAAATAGAAGCAAGGTCAAATGTGTAAATTTGTAATCGGGAGATGAGAGGTTATTCTAGAGAACAGGGAAATGGCCAATAAAATAACCAGTTATTTTGCATCTGTCTTCATAGAGGAAGATCCAGAAAATCACCCAGAAATACCACTTGATCATATAGGACTTGTGGAACTAAAGACACAAAGTCAATTCATATCAGTAACAATATAATACTTGAACATGGAGCTGGATGGAGCATTGCCATGTCGACCGAAACAGATGTAATTCATTTCAAAGTGTCAGAAATAAATCAGCAATAGAAGTATTAATTGCACTGTCGATGACTCTCGTTTATTTTCCTGTACATTCCATTGAGGCTGGAAAGCCAGTGTAGGTAAATGGAAGGGAAAAAACGTGATCCAAGCATGGTAGGTAGATGAATGGAATGGAGCTAAAAATGTGTTGCTGGAAAAGCGCAGCAGGTCAGGCAGGATCCGAAGAGCAGGAGAATCGACATTTCGGGTATGAGCCTTTCTTCGTTCCTGAAGCAGGGTTCATGCCCGAAACGTCGATTCTCCTGCTCTTTGGATGCTGCCTGACCTGCTGCGCTTTTCGAGCAACACATTTTCAGCTCTGATCTCAAGCATCTGCAGTCCTCACTTTCTCCTCGATGAATGGAATCATTCCAGACATCTAGAAAGGGAAAAAGCGATAGTGCGAAGAAATGCAGACGAATTAACTTGACATCTGTAGAGAAACGTTTGGAATCTATGAGACAGGATGCGATATTGGATATTTAGAAATTAACAGCAACATTAGAGAGAATTAGTATACATTTCTGAAAGGAAATCATACTTCATAACTTCGGAATTTTTGAAGGGTATTTGGAAGAATATATGTAAGTGGAAAGTTAAAGTTGGGTTCACCTTCAATGAAAGGAATCAGAATATCGATGCAATAAAATGGTGAATTAGTTTCACAGTGTATTGGTGAGACTATACCTGGAATATTGTGTACAGAGTTGGTGAGCCTGTACCTGGAGTATTGTGTACAGTTTTAGTGACCTAATCTGAGAGAGAATATATTGTGACCACAGAGGAAGTGCAATGGACATTCTTCAGATTCGTCCTTCAGATGGCGAGATTGTCTGATGCAGAAACTCGGCCTATGTTCTCTGGGGTTTCAAAAAATGAGAAGTGATCGCAGTGAAATTTAGAAAATTCACTAAACACATGACAAGGTGGAATTAAACATGATGTTTTTTTTCTGGCTGTCTACTCTACATTTAAGGCAAATAATGGCAGGATAAGGGACACGCTATTTAAGACTGCAATGAGGAAGAAATTCTTTACTCGGAGAGGAATGACTAATACAGGGGCATGGAAACCTGTTGACACGGCAAGTTTAGGGAGAATCCCCAGGTATTCAACAAGTGTGTCAAGTAGAACAGAACAACCAGGGAATAGGTAGGAGTCATTAGTGACTTGCCAAGTTGCATCTAAATCAACTTGAGTGGTAGGAGTCAGAGGGTGATGGTAGAAGCCTGTTGGTGTGACTGGAGACTGGTGTATAATGGTGCAACATAGGGATCAATGTTGTGTCCCTTATTATTTATGATTCGGAAATGTCAGTGTTGGACTGGGGTGGACAAAGTTAAAAATCACACAACACCAGGTTTATTCGGAGGCACGAGCTTTCAACTCGCACAACTACCTGATGAAGGAGCTGCGCTTCGAAAGCTAGTGCCTCTGAATAAACCTGTTGGACTATAGCCTGGTGTTGTGTGAACTATAACCTTAAATTTTGTGGTATGTATAAATGGAACATCTGTGAATTTGGACTAGGGGTGGGGAGAGTGTAATAACTAAGTTTGTGTTCGATACAATGATTGACCGGGTGGTTGGCAGTGAGGAGGATGGTCTTATATTACAGGAAGATACAGATGGAATGGTCAGAAGGACAGATCAATAGCATATGGAATGCAATCCTGATAAATATGAGGTGATGCACTTTGGAAGAAGGAAGCAGACAGGGGAGTACTCAGTGAATGGCAGCACATTAGAGAGCTCAGAGGGAGCTTCTCCACATATCCCTCAATGTGACTGGACAGGTTAATACACAGCTGAAAATGTGTTGCTGGAACAGCGCAGCAGGTCAGACAGCATCCAGGGAACAGGAGAATCGACCTTTCGGGCATAAGCCCTTCTTCAGGAAGAAGGGCTTATGCCGGAAACGTCGATTCTCCTGTTCCCTGGATGCTGTCTGACCTGCTGCGCTGTTCCAGCAACACATTTTCAGCTCTGATCTCCAGCATCTGCAGACCTCACTTTCTCCTCGAAGGTTAATACACAAGTTGAGAAAGCAAAGGGGAGCGTAAGCATAGCCTTTATTCATCGAGGCACAGATTATAAGAGCTATGCGGAACTTTGGTTAGGCCAAGTTGGAATACTGTGTGCAGTTCTCGAAACGACGTTACAGGAAGGATGAGATTGTACTGAAGGGGGTTGTAGAGGAGATTCACCAGGATGTTATCTGGGATGGAGCATATTAGCTATGGAGAGAGGCTGGATAAGATCGGGTTGTTTACATTGGAGCAGAGAAGGCTGAGGAGGATGTGATTCAAAGGAAGATTATGAGGGACATTGAGAGGATGGATAGACAGCAGCTGTTCCTTTTAGTCAGAGGGAGAAGAACAAAGGGGATCACATTCTTAAAATATAGGGTTTGAGATTTAGAGGGAAGTTGAGGATCATTTTACACTCAGAGGGTTTTGGGGTCTGGAATGCACTTCCGAAGAGGGAGTTGTCAAGGATAACCTCACATCTGTTACAAAGTACTTGAACGACCTCTTGAAGTGCCATACTATTCCCAGCTATGGAGCTTGTGTAGAAAAGTGGGACTCATGTAGACCGTGCTGTACTTATGGTGCAGAGTCTATGCTGCTATGAGTGCATGGTTGTATAAGGTCAATCAATGAGAAGCTTACGACAGGAATTGATGGGTTTCGGAACACTCTATATGCACAAGGGTAATAAGAGAGAACTTGTAATAGCTTCAATACGTCAATGGCAAAATTAAAGGAAACGAACGTGCAGCTTCGTTACAGTCTGAAACCAGAGAATGGAGAAGAGGGAAATGGCAGAACTATGCAGCAAATATTTCAGTTATGTCTCCACAGAAGAAAACAAAACAAACATCAATCTTCCCAGCAATACAAGGAAAGCTTAATCTGGTGAGAGGGAAAAAGGGAGTAGAATACAATTAGCAAATAAATGTTATGGCGAAAATACTTTAACTGAAAGTAATGGGCTGAGACAAAGGCAACAGAGATTTATCAAATGGGAATCATATTTGAGAAACTGACTTTTAGCAAAACTATGGAGAAGCACTCAATGTCATACGATTGGATTTTCAGGAAAATTTTTGATAAAACCCCAATCCTACGATGCAAATTCGAATCCTATGGGACTGGGGCTAACCGAAGGGCATGGGTTTAGAATGGGAGAGCTAACAGGAAGCAGTGAGTAGAAATAAATTATTTTTTTATAGCAGAGGACTCGGGAGTACAGCAGGATTCAGTGTTTGGGCCCTAGCTATTTCAAATACACATCAAACGTTTGTTAGAGGGAATCAAATGCAATATTCCCAAGCCTGATGATGGCACTAATCGATGTCGGATTATGGGTGGGGGAGGAGGCTGTGAAAAAAGCTCCAAGATGACTGAGGTAAGTGGAGTGTCTTTGCAAATACAGGGCAATGAAGAGCAATGTGGGTAGATGTGACGTTGTACCCTTTGATGCGAAAAAGAGAACGGTAGCCTACCAGTAGAAAAGGTTGGAAAATATTACTCTATAATGGGATTTATGATTCTTTTTGTTTCAATCTTCACCGACCTCTGCAGTTTATACAGGGCAGTGAGTTCTGAAGCGAGAAGAAAATACTGGGAATGACATTGGGACACTTACCAGTGTACATAGAGCCACCAGGGATCTGGATCTCCCTGCACACTCGTCACTGAAAGTATTTTTTGCAGGAACAGAAAGCAGGTAGGAAGGTAAATGGTGTGTTGGACCTTCATTGCAGGGGTATTTGTGTCCAGGTGTCAGGGTGTCTTACTGTAGCTGTACAGGCCCTTGATGAGACTCCATCTCGAACATTGTGCAGGATTGTGGGCAGTTTTGGTTTCCTTACCTAATAAAGGACAATGCTGACATTGCGGGAAAGCAGTGAAGGATGACCAGACTGATATCTGGGATGACAGGCTTGTTATGGGAGCAGAGTTTGGGTCGACTGAACCTATATTCCATGTGCTTCAGCAAAATGAGTGGATACCTCAGTGAAATATATAAAACTCTGACAGGGTGAGACAGATTACAAGCAGGGATGATAATTTTGGAGCCATTTCAGAGGCCATTGAAGAATTTATCACATGTTTGTGCGTCTGGAGTCACTTTTATGCCAGACCAGGAAAGCACGGGAGATTTACTTCCTGAAAGTACATTGGGGAAGTAAACTGATGTTTACGATCAACATTGGCTTCAGGGTAACTATTACCGACACCAGATTTTATATCTCAGTATTTTATTAATTGTTTTTAACTTCCACCAGATTCCAGAGCATTATCATTGTCTGGATTAGTAATCCAGTGACATTTCCACAACAGCACCATCTCCACATGGGAACCTATCAGAAACCACACTGAGCAGGTTATTTCTGTTCTGCTTGACAGCTCTGTCAAAAAAAGAACTCCCACCAATTTGTGTATCGTGATGGGACTTAGGGCGTGGTAATTGGTCAGATTGCAATTATTCTTCTCTTTTGGGACTGGCCATAGTTGAGTAATTTTCCATATTAGCAGGGAGATGTCAGAGTTTGAGCTGGAATGAAACCGCTTCCCCAGGGACACGGCTTGTTGTGCAGCACAAGTATTCAGTCCTATTGCAGGAATGGGGTCAGAGCCCATTGTCTTTGTCGTATCTACTGTGTTCAGCTGTTTCTTCATGTCACGTGCAGTGAATCGAATTGGTTGAAGACTGGCATCTATGATTCTGTGGGTATCTTGGCGAGGGTGAGGTAGATCATCCACTCAGGATGAGGATTTTGCAGACACTACATCCTTGTCTTTTACACTGAGGGTGCAGGGCTCTTCCGTTATTTAGGGTGGGGATGTTTGTGGAGCTCTTTCCTCCGTCGTTTGTTCACTCGTCCATCATCATTTGTGACTGAATGTGGCAGGACTGCAGAGCTTCAATCAGATCTGTTGGTCAAGTGCGGTAGCTTTTATGAGTTAGCATCAGGTTTAGGTTCATGTGTTTCTGATCTTGACACGTTCACCCACACTCGTCACTGAGCCATAGATCGTCTTGATTGTCATGGCAGACTGAAGGATTATCCCTGGGCAAAAATGTTACAGGTCTGTGATTGAATGCTGTTCTGCTTCTCTTGCTGCTGTGGTCTTCAGCACTATATGAAAACGCAGTTTTGAGCTGCAATGTCTGCAATGCAAGTCTGTCTGTTCCCCAGTTCACATCGAGACCCATTCGCCAATCAGCCCTGTACTCAGTGACCAACTCTGGTTTCTGATGTAGAAATACTTCCATTTTTAAAAATTTTAATTCTGCTGAGGGTCTTTCCCCGGGTCATGCTTTCAATCTGACACATTCCACAAAAGCATTTAACTGATTTTAATTCAACTGCTTATTTCATCTGAATCGTTTTTCCTTCATGAATGCCGTCTTCGGTTTTAAAGTGAATGTGTTGTCCTCTGTTTCTCTCCCTGACCATGATTAAGAGTTCTGTAGTTTCAGGGAAGCCAGCCTTATGTCATTCCACAGCCAATGAAATCTCTGGATTCCCAATAATCTTCACCACATTGTATGTTTTCTCTTTTGGTTTGAAACTGTCCCTTACTTGCTTTATCATTCATGGATGCCTTGTCCTCGCATGAGTATGTTTTATCTTCTTGCGGATGAATTTCATTATGATAAGAATTATCCCCAGAAACTCCTGCCATTGCTGCTCCATGGTCTTCCCTGCTCGGCTTCTCTTCCAAATAACTCTGGCCAGCTCCTCCCGAATGTCTTTGGAGTTATATTGCTCAATTCGCCAAAAACGGATACCCGCGCAACTTCATCAGCAGATGCCTAAGAGAAAGAACACGGAACGAGGACATACCACAACCAAAAGGACTAGCCACACTACCATACATCAGGAGCATCTCGGAACTGCCTGCCAGACTACTGCGACCACTAGGACTCATAACGGAACACAAACCAACAGCCACGCTCAGACAACAACTCACCAGAACGAAGGACCCGATACCCAACATGAGCAAAACGAATGTAGTGTACAAAATACCATGCAAGGACTGCACTAAACACCATATAGGACAAACAGGAAGACACGTGGCTAATGATCAATTGTGTAGCTCCCCTTTCTCAAATAAATGTGGAAACCAATATTTGCTGACTATAATGTGTCTACGAGATTTCAAGAGGCAATTCCATTATGGATTGTTAAGGTAAAAAGGGAGGTGGAGGGGTTGGTAGCTTTCTTTACTCTAGTCCTTTCCTATCCACATATTTACACAAATGCTTTTGAAATGTTGGTAATGTACCCCCTCAAGTTCATCTGCTGGCAGCACTTCCACACACCAGTTCCTTCCCCTATAACCTTAAACTCATCCCCTCTAGTCCTCGATTCTCTAAACCTTGGAAAAGGACTGAGAGAATTCCCCCTATCCATATCCCTCAGGATCCTATACAGCTCTATAAGGTCCCCCCTCAGTCTTCTACACTCTGGAGAAAAAGTCCTAGTTTGTTCAAACTCTCCCTATAGCTCAGACCACTGTGTCCTGGCAACGTCCTTGTAAATTTCTTCTGCATTCTTTCTAATTAGGTAACATCCTCCCTATTACAAGGTGATAAAACTGAACACAATACTCCAAGAGCAGCCTTACCAAAGTCCTGTGTAACTGCGACATAAATTCACAACTTCTATACTCAGTGTCCTGCCTCATGAAGTGCAGTGTGCTAAAAGCATTTTTCACTGCCCAGTCTACCTGTGACTCCACTCTCAGAGAACCGTGCACCTGAATACAAAGGCCTTTCTGACCACGACACCCCTTAAGGCCCTTCCATTCAACAGGAAACTCCTACCTTGATTTGAGCTTCCAAAAGGCACATCTAGACTACATTCCATTTGCCATTTCTCGGCCCACTTCCCCATCTGATTAAGGCCCTGTTGCAATTTCTGATAAGCTTCCTCACTAACCATGCTCCCAATTACTTTATTGTCAACTGCAAACTTACTAATCATAACTTGTACATTCTCAACCAAATCGTAGACAACAAACAGCAATGGACCCAGCCTCCAGTCTGAAAAGCAACCTTCCACTAAACCCTCTGCTTTCTATCATCAAGTCAACTGTGTATCTAATTGGCTAGTTCCTCCAGCACTCCACCTGATGTCACCTTCCAGAGCAGCCTGCCATGTGGGACTTTATCAAAGGCCTTACTGAAATCCATAAAGATGATGTCTACCGCTCTGTCCTCATCAACCTTACTGATAACTTCATCAAAGAACACTAACAAATTTGAGAAACGTGATCTCCCACTCATAAGTCTATGTGGACTGCTCCAAATCAAACCCTGTGTAAGTAATGGGTGCAGTCAATGGTAAGCTGTCCTTCATTTTATGATGATTCGAGTACATAAGTAAAGCCATCTTCCTGCTGTTGTAGAGCCTTGCTGAGAGAGAATTTGGGGCATTCTCTACAGAGTTGATCTCCTTTGTAAGGAATGATCTCCTTACCACAGACACGGGTGATGGTATCATGAGAATAGAGTGAAAACGCTGAGTGTTTAATCAGTAGAAATGTGAGAGACAAAGAAATAGTGATGCTGAAACAGGAGCAGTGGCAGAGATCACTTATTTCCAAAGAGACGTTGATAGGGTGAGAAATTCCACACTTTACGCAGGATTGATTGGTTTGATTTATTGTCATGTGTACCTCAGGGAAACACTTTATTTATAAGCAGTGGAGGCAGATCATAGTAAACATGGCCAGACAGATCATAGGGTGAAAATAGACTTGGACAGAGTAAGATATACAGGTTACACTGAACAGGAGAAGCACTTGACAAGATCAACATGAACATGATCAGCATTATTTGAACTTAGAGAGTCCATTCATCAGTCTAATGTGACTTTCCTAATAGTTTATAAGCCTAAATTAACTCTCCTCATGTTATTGTGCAGTCGGCGTGTGAACCAGTACTGAACGTCAGGTTGCTCACAATCCCCAACAGCAGCCACAATACCTTCCTTCTGCAACAGGTATCCATTTCCATCAGCCTCCTCCCTACATAGAGAACACCAGGCTGGCTTCTCGGAGTTGGAAGATGCCTTCTTGAGACTTCACACATATGGCTTCCCTCCTCACCGCGAGAAAAAAACACGTTAAAGTCCCACGTGTGTTTCATGAGCAACGGAGCCAGGAAGAACAACGTGGAGCAGTCTGTCTGTGCAGCCTCTGCTCCACTTGTTCATCATGTTGGAGCATCAATCTGGAGACACTTAAGACTGCCAATGCTGAAGATCAGAGTCGAGCGTCGATTGCTGGAAAAGCACAGCAGGTCAGGCAGCATCCGAGGAGCAGGAGAATCGACGTTTCGTGCATAAGACATTCATCAGGAATCAGCATCAATTACCTCATTCTGCCCCCGTGTAAGTGCATTGAGGTGGGAATGGCCTCTTGCTGTTCCTGTGTAAGTGACTCAAGGGACTGATTGGCTGCTTCCTCGTTCGATTGGACAAGGCCAAGGGCCTGACTGGATTACCCTTGGTTCCTGTTTGGCAGCTTGATGTGCTGACAAGTGTGATGATGCAATAGCTTTAAGAGGTTATTTTGTCCTGGTTTCTTTTAAGAGAGAAATTGAACGATCGTTACCAAGCTGGCTAGTTAAGACCGCTTGAGTAACAGCTAGCGAGGCCTTAGGTTTATTTTAATGCAGTCTTAATGTTGTGGCCAGCTGTCACAGATTAGGATCACTGGGTTTTGGTTTCTCAGTAACATCAAAAACTATAGGGGTCTCCAGAGAGTTGGAAGCTTCAGGGAATGTCTCCTGGCTGCTGCTCTCTCTGAATTTTCTCTTGATGCTGTTTTCAATTCCTGAATTTTCCTTTTTGCCAAGGGTTGGGTTTTGGGAATTTCCTATGTTGGAATAGTTCATGAGGAGTATCTCCTCGATCTATTATTCTGTTCAGCTGTCCAATAGAATTACGTTATTCTAAATTCCTCTTTCTTTGGTTTTATTTCATCTTTCGTGTTTAAATAAATGGTGTTTTGCTTACCACCGAGTAGTTTGACCAGTCAAATTGATGAAGCAGCTGAAGATGTTTGTAAAGAGGAACTACCCTGAGGATCTCCCACAGAGCTGACCCAGGACTGAGATGATGAGCATCTTCCTTTGTGTCATGTTTGACTCCAAACACTGGAGGGTTTACTCTGATTCCCATTAAGTCCAGTTTTCTTAAGCTTCTTGATGTCAACAAAAGTCAACCATTGCCTTGATATTGGGGCCAGTAATTTTTTCCCTGAACCCTTGCGTCAACCTCTTTTGTTCATATCAACAGGCCATGATGGCGGAGCAGCAACTATTTTCTTCAAACAGATGGTATTGAATGTCAGGATTTCTCTTCTCCAGAGTGTTGGGGATCGGCCCAACAAGTCCACACCGAGCCGCCGAAGCGAAACCCACCCATAGCCCTACATTTACCCCTTACCTAAGGCTACGGGCAATTTAGTATGGCCAATTCACCTGACCTGCTCATCTTTGGACTGTGGGAGGAAACCGGAGCACCCGGAGGAAACCCACGCAGACACGGGGAGAACGTGCAAACTCCACACAGTCAGTCGCCTGAGGCGGGAATTGAACCCGGGTCTCTGGCGCTGTGAGGCAGCAGTGCTAACCACTGTGCCACCGTGCCGCCCACCAGAGGAATTGGGCATGAAAGGGCATTTCAGACCTGGAGCAGATCAGCCACGATCTTCGTGAAGGGCAAGGCAGTTTTGGGGAGTGAACGAGCTTCCCCTGTTTCTGATGTTTTCACATTCTGTTATTGGAAAGTTAGTGGGTGTTATTTTCATGAATGCTCTGATATTGGATATTGCAGTCAGGGAGACCAGAGGATTTTGTGAGCCATCTCTGGGTGAGCCATCTATGGGCTGTATTCGCAGTGAGTCTGGGTCTACAACATGACCAACAAATGGAGCACAAGTTGCAGAGAAGGTACGATCTGTAAAGAGAGATGAGGAGCCTCTTTCATACCCAGCCTGGGCTTTCCAATTACATTTCCCAAATCACCTCAAACCGTGTGGGACAATCTTGAAGAGCCGAATGTTTTCCTCCGTTTCTGTGCAACAGGTTATAGCAGTATGTAGCCTCCAACTGCTCCTGTCTAGCAGGTATGAGGGGCTTAATGGAATACAGAAACATGGGACTGAAGAACAGGAGTTGGTCATTAGACACTTTGAGCCTTCTCCACCAGGCACTAAGATTGTGGCTGATTGGGTTGTGGTCTCAGCTTCACTTTCCTCTCTATATCCCATTATGCATGACTCACTTCTCTGTCAAATACTTAACTAATGCAGCTTTCAATCAATGTGAACATAGGGGCACGATAAACTTCCAGTGAAGAGAATTCCCACTTGACAGGTCCATTCAGAATTATTCGCCATCCCTCTTGTAAAATCAGAGAGTCATGCAGAACGGAAACAGACCCGTTAGTCCAATCTGTTCACTCCGATCAGATATCATATCTGATCCAGTCCCATTTGTCAGCATTTGGCCAATATCCCTCCTCTTTCAGATACGTTTCTAATGTGCGATTGTAACCGCCTTCACCACTTCCTCTGACAGCGCTTTCTGTACACACACCACTCTCTGTGTGATACGTTTAAATTCAGGTCCCTTCTACATCCTTCACCCTCTCCCCTCCAAACTATATTCTCCTGTTCTGGACTCCCCTACCCTGGGGAGTAGAACGTGGCTGTTCAGAATATCCATGCCCCTGATGATTTTATAAACCTCTATAATTTCACCCCTCAACCTTCGGGGAATCACCTCAACCTAATCAGCCTCTCCCAAAATCTCAAATCTCCAGAACTGGAACGTCTGTGCAAGTCATTTCTGCAGAAAACCGAGTTGTACGCAGTAATCTTAAAGTGGCCTTACCAACATCCTGTACAGATGTAACATACCACCACAACCCCTGTACTCAATGCTCTGACTGATTAAGGCAAATGTGCCAAATGTGTTCTGCACCACACTGTCTACCTGCGACTCCACTTACAAGGAACAATGTACCTGCATCCCTAGGTCCCTTTGTTTCACAACATGCCCCAGGACCTGACCATTAAGTGTATAATTTCTGCCCTGATTTGCCTTCCCAAAATGCAAAGCCTCGTATTTATCTAAATTAAAGTTCATCTTCACTCCTTGCCCCTTGGTCCCATCTATTTGTGGTCTCGTTGTACTCTGAAATAATCTACTACACCACCTTTCTGATGTAATCTGTAAACTTACTAACTATGGCCCCAATATTAACATCTAAATCCTTCAAATAAATGAACTCAGTACTGATTCTTGCAGCACACTGCTGCTCACAAGCCTCCAGTGTGAAAAATATCCCTCTTCCTTCAAACCAATTGTGACGAGTTTCCTATGTATCCCAAGTGACATAACTTTATTCATCTGTCTACCAATCGGAATAAAATACTAGTTATGAAGAGAGGCTGAGTAGGTTAGGTTTATTTTCACTAGAAAAAAAGGAGATTGAGGGGGGACCTGAGTGAGATTTGCAAAATCATGAAGGGAATAGACAGGATGGATAGAGACAAGCTTTTTCCCAGGGTGAAGGATTCAATAACGAGAGGTCACACTTTCAAGGTGCGAGGTAGAAAGTTTAAAGGGGATACATGCGGTAAGTACTTCACACAGAAGGTTGTGGGCGTTTGGTACGCGTTGTTAGCAGAGGTGGTAGAGGCAGGCACGGCAGATTCATTTAAGATGCGTCTGGACAGATGCATGAGTAGGTGGGGAGCAGAGGGATACAGATGCTTAGGAATTGACCGACAGATTTAAACAGTACATTTGAATCGTCACAGGCTTGGAGGGAGAAGGGCCTGTTCCTGGGCCGTAAGATTTTCTTTGCTCTTTGTTCTTTAAATGAACACCTTGCTGAAGTCCATTTAACAATGTCTACCAAACTGCCTTCATCAGTCTTCTTTGTTACCTCTTCAAAAAACTGAACCAAGTTAATGAGGCATGATTTCCCATGCAGAAAGCCACGTTGTCTACCCCGCTCAGCCCTTGCCTTCCCAAATGTATGTAAATGCTATCCCTCAGAATCCCCAACAAAACGTACCCACCACTGACATTAGGCTCACCGGTCTATAGTTCCCCGGCTTTTGGGGTCACTGTTTCCTTTTTTAGTCCCACTCCTCCACTGCTCACAATAAATGTTAAATGTAACCACGTCAGTGATATGGCCGATGATATCGGTCTCAGACTGGGTCAGGGTCAGTTTTCGGAACAAGTCAGACTAGTTTCTTTTATCTGGAAAAACAACACGTTTATGATCCAAAGCAATGTTACTCAAACTATGATGGAAAGATGAATGGCAAACTGTTTGGGTATTGCAAATATATAATCAATATTTCCCTTTCTAAAAACAATGACACACACACACACACCACACATACACACCGAGAAACAAAATCTCTGCATTTTTAACTTGAAAGAACTTTGTCCAGATATTATTGGAATTCATGACAAAAGGAAAAATTACGAGATTGTCCAAAACGTTCTTGTGCTTCTGAAGATATTGTACAACACAGCTGCTCGTAATGGGATTTCATCCTGGGAGAGTTGGAATTTGGCTGAATTCCCTTTGCTTTGGGCAGTGAGGAGATTCCAATGAATTCTGGTCAGGGATCAACCAACGGGTAGCACGGTGGTTAGCAGTGCTGCCTCACAACACCAGGGACTTGGGTTTGATTCCAGCCTTGGGTGTCTGTAGGCCGTTCCTTCTCGGGCAGATTACATTTTCTATCTCTCTGAGCTGAATCACACAGTAATATCATCCTCTCCCAAACTGGACCATGTGAGATCTCCTTGTACATTGTCCAAACTATGTCTCCATCACATTCTCTGTTCCATGTAGGTGCATCATTGTAGCTGTCATGTCTAGAGGCATACCATTAGAAGAAAATGGTCTTGGTCGATTTGAAATATGTTTACATGGCCCTGCGTCATTAAAAAAAAAATAAATTGTTTAATTTATTCAGAATACCTGTGTTAAAATGAATGCGTATTTTAAAGAAATACAGAAATTGCTGGAAAAACTCGGCAGGTCTGTCAGCATCCAGATGCCTTTTACATGCTGTAGTTGTACCAGCCTTCACCACTTCCTCTGGCCGCTCATTCCATATGCACACCACCATCTATGTGAAAAGATGCCCTTTAGACTTCATCAAAACCTTTCCCCTCTCACATTCAACCAATGCCGTTGAGTTTTGGACGACCCTAACCTGGGGAAAAACTCTGACTACTCTCCCTATCCATGACCGTTCTGATTGTATAAACCTCTACTGCTGCCAAATGTGACTCCAATCAACACGAATGGCTGTACTTTCAGTCATCCTGGGCCTAAATTCTGAAATGCAATACTGACACCTCTTACTTCTTCATCACGTCACAATTCTAAGTCCATTTTAATCAGTTTGTTCAGATGTATCATGAGACACTTCTGTGGGATTTACGCCTGGACCTTTGTGCCCGGAGATAGGGACACGAGCATCACACTGCAATACCTATAAAGCTGTAACATTATTCTCCTGTGTGTTTGTTCATCAGCCTGTTCTGACATGATGTGACATACCTCTGCAACAGGCAGGACTTGAATCCAGGCCTTCTAGTCCAGAGCTAGGAACACTACCACACCATTTCAGGAATTGGAATCAAATGAAAAGCTCTTGTTCGGAGACAGGGACTCTACCCACTGCACTATCATGCCTAGTCATAATTTAATGCCGGCCTTCAGCTCGGTGTGGATTTATTATAATCATTACTGAACGCAAAAAACACTTTGTGTTGTTAAACAAACGCAAGATATTTGTCTCAACTGTAGAATGTTGTGGTTATGTTTGCCGAGCTGGGAACTTTTGTTGCAAACGTTTCGTCCCCTGTCTAGGTGACATCCTCAGTGCTTGGGAGCCTCCTATGAAGCGCTTCTGTGGTGTATCCTCCGGCCTGTCCCTGCCGCTTCCGGTTGTCAGTTTCAGCTGTCCGCTGTAGTGGCCGGTATATTGGGTCCAGGTCGATGTGTTTGTTGATGGAGTTTGTGGATGAGTGCCATGCTTCTCGGAATTCCCTGGCTGTTCTTTGTTTGCCTTGTCCTATAATGGTAGTGTTGTCCCAGTCGAATTCATGTTGCTTGTTGTCTGAGTGTGTGGCTACTAAGGATAGCTGTTCGTGTCGTTTCATGGCTGATTGATGTTCATGGATGTGGATCGTTAGCTGTCTTCCTGTTTGTCCTATATAGTGTTTAGTGCAGTCCTTGCATGGGATTTTGTACACTCCATTAGTTTTGCTCATGCTGGGTATCGGGTCCATCGTTCTGGTGAGTTGTTGTCTGAGGGTGGCTGTTGGTTTGTGCGCTGTTATAAGTCCTAGTGGTCGCAGTAGTCTGGTTGTCAGTTCTGAAATGCTCCTGATGTATGGTAGTGTGGCTAGTTCTTTGGGTTGCGGCATGTCCTCGTTCCGTTATCTTTCTCTTAGGCATCTGTTGATGAAATTGCGCGGGTATCCGTTTTTGGCGAATACCTTGTATCGGTGTTCCTCTTCCTCTTTTTGCAGTTCTGGTGTGCTGCAGTGTGTTGTGGCCCTTTTGAATAGTGTCTTGATGCAACTTCGTTTGTGTGTGTTGGGGTGGTTGCTTTCATAGTTCAGGACTTGATCCGTGTGTGTGGCTTTCCTGTGTACCTTTGTGGTGAATTCTCCGTTCGGTGTTCTCTGTACCATCACGTCTAGGAATGGGAGTTGGTTGTCCTTTTCTTCTTCTCTCCTGAATCGGATTCCTGTGAGTGTGGCGTTGATGATCCGGTGTGTTTTCTCTATTTCTGTGATTTTAATTATTACAAAGGTGTCATCAACATATCTGACCCAGAGTTTGGGTTGAATTTGTGGTAAGACTGTTTGTTCCACCCTTTGCATTACTGCTTCTGCTATGAATCCAGAGATCGGTGAGCCCATCGAGACACATAGGGTCTTTGGCAGTCTTGTAGAACAGAGACCTCGTCCGTCAGGTATAATTCTTTAAAATTTGCATCTCATATGGATAGTGTGATTAAGAAGGTGTTTAACACACTTGTCTTCATTGGTCAGACCTTTGAATATCGGAATTGGGACGTCGTGTTGTGGTTGTACAGGACATTGGTGAGAGCTCTTTGGAATACTGTGTCCAGTCTGGTCATCCTGCCCGCTCATTCCATAGGCACACCACCCTCTGGTGAAAATGCTGCCCCTAAGGTGACTTTAAAATGTTCCCCTCTCATCTTAAACCTATGTTCTCTAGTTTTGGACTCAACGTACCCTTCGAAAATGCCTTGACTGTTAACTTTGATTTTATTGACTTTGATATTATTAAGCTGGAGAGGGTTCAGAAGAGATTAACCGGGATTTTGCTGGGAAAGTAAGGATTGAGCTATACGGAGGGTTGGGTCGACTGGGACTATTTTCACTGGACAGTATGAGATTACAGGGTAACTTTACAAGGTTTATAAAATAATGAGGGGTACATATAAACTGGAGGGCTGATGTCTATGCCCTAGATTTGGGGATTCAAAACTGAGGGATATTTTAAGGTGCAAGGAAAAAGATTTACAAAAGTCATGAGAGGTAAATATTTTAGACAGAATCTGGCTTGCGTGTGGAATAAGCTTCAAGAGGAAGTGGTGAAAGCAGGGACAGTTACACCGTTTAAAGGACATTTAGATCAGTACATGGGTAAGACTCAGTTTGGATGGTGCTGTGAGCAGCTGCCCTCACCCTCCCCCTCTCTGAATGAATCTCTGTTGGTTTGCACCCTCTGCCAATGCTTGTGCAGTGGCGTGTGGAGACCAGCAGAGGGTGGCATTGCATCACTTTAAGCACCACAGAGACTGCCAGACCTGCCCCACACAGAGACACACAGATACACACACGGGAATGGTTAGGGCACGGCGTGAAGCTCATCTGGTAACTTAAATGAAACATAAAGAAATGCTCAATTCGCCTCATAAACTGTCAAAATATGAGTGACAGATCTGACAAATTCTACTGTTTAAATAAAAACATCAATTTATTTTTTCACCCTGAAAGTGAATATTTTACATCAACTATTCTCAACTCCCTTTCTCTTAACCACTTATTACCCGACTCCAGTTCTATAGCAATATATTGTTTCTGGGTCTGCCATTCTCTCATATCTCAGATGCTTCTCAGCCGTCAGTTCAGAACAGCACTCACCCTCTCTTAAAGGTACAGTACACACGTTCAGCTTCATCACATTTTGCCCTGGTCAATATAGATAAGTGAACCCTATCTGGATTTCTCTTGCTCTGTGGATTGTCAACATTTCATCTACTCTTGTCTGGTATGTGTCAGCACTTCTGTTGCTCCATTGACAACATGTCATTATTCGACTCTGTCGGTGCTAATATAGCAGTATTTCACTTGCTCACACTCGTGTGTGTGGGGCAGGATTTCAGTTGTTTCTTGGGGACTGTGAGGCTATGACAATCTCAATGTTTGTAGATGGCACCGAACGCGGAAGAACTCTGAAGTCGATGGAGGAGAATGTGGAACTGTAACAGGACAATCACACGTTGATGTAGTGTTCATGTTTATGGCAGATGGGGATCAATGCAGAGCTGTGTGAGATGATGCACTTTGGTAGGAAAGACAAGTTTAAAACAGGCTGTTCCATTATAAAGGGACTGCAGGAACAGAGAGCGCTGAGTGTATATGAATGAGCACAGATTGTTGAAAATGTCAGGACAAGTGAGGAGAGCAGTAACTATCACAGATTAGTTTCAGTATCTGAGCTGTTTACAGGGGGGGGGGTGTAGGAGGGAATCTCCGTGCCCCCTTCCTGGGAGGTGGTGGTGACGGTGTTTGTGAGCCCACCCTCCTACCCACAGAGACCGTGGGGATTCCATTTGTAGCAGCCCAACCAAAAAAGGAGATGGCATCAGGGCCACGGCTTCTAAGTTGAGCCGGGGGGAAACGGAGCTTCCAATGGGTTTAAAATGGGAATTGCCCTTCACTGAACATTGCTCCTTACTCGGTCTGGGGGACGTGGATATTTCATAATCTCCATACGAGGCATCCCGGTCCTCTCTGCCTCCAACCAGGGCCCTCCCCAAATGGCGGGGGGCGTTGGGTGAGGGAACAGATATTGGGCACTTCACTACCCGGCTTGGACATTTCTGTCCTACTCTCGGCTGTTTCTCCTGGAATGGGAGGAAAGGAGAGAGGGAGGGTGGGAGTGAGTGGCCCTGCTGTTAGTGCTGGTGTAGGTGGGAGACAGGTTCATGGTGAGGTGTCTGGAGGGAGTAAGTCCGCAGTGATGTATCCATGCAGTGTTATTAGTGGAGGGGCGTAAAGTGGAGGGGGAGAGACAGAGCGAGAGAGAGAGCACGAGAGAGAGAGCGCGAGAGAGATGGCGCGCGAGAAAGAGCGAGACAGAGACATAGAGAGACAGAGACAGAGCCAGAGAGAGAGAAGTTGAGGCTTGCAGCAGTGAGAGTGTTGGAGCAGGAGCCTTGTTAGGGGGTCAGTGCTATAACAGATATACCGTGAGTGTGAGGGAGCAGAGAGAATACGTTAACCCTTATCCTGACGGAACGGGGAAGGTTATTGATGCTTGTCCTGTATTGCTGGACATTTCTTCAGACCTCAGATACTGCACTGAGCTGGGTGGTGAACTCAGATCATGCTCGGTGGGTCTGGTGGTGTGGCTCCCTTTAGGAAGAGAATACCTCCCCCCCCCCCCGCCCCAATGCTAGCCACTCCACCAGGACCTCCATGCCCCTGTCGACAAAACGTGGTGCAATTGCCCCTTATCTGCCATGCTCAGGGTAAACTGTACAGGGCAGCTCCTAACAGAGAAAGATTAACTGTGTGCCCATTGACCTTTTAAAGATGGCACCAATGTCAGGGATCACAGAATATCCAGGGGCACCCGGGCGATCGTGAGTACCTCCAGCCATGATGGGTGGGAGAATCGGGCTGGTATTGAATGAGCGGGACACCATGGGGTGGGGTGGGTAGTGAATGAGGTGAGTTGGATACAATAGCATCAGGAAATTAGCTCAGCCTCGTGTGAACCATCCCTCTGTCACATTCAAGGAAAATCAAACAAAGATGAACTATTGCTAGAATCTGCCCAATGAGTCAAAAATTCTGTTGAAACTAATTCCCGTTACAAAGATGCAGAACAAATGCTCATCTGACTTCACACAAATATTCCTTTGACCCATCTTTCCCGGGAAGACAGGCTCATATTACAGGATGCTATCGAAGTGTCTACATTTCAGCATTCTGAAACCTGGGAGCACATCCTTCCATGACACTGTATCTCGGTCTCCCCCTCTCTGTCTATACCCCAAACCCCTCCCATGTGGTGATATTTAAACTGATTCCCCTGCCATCTCTCTCTGGCAGTGATGTTCACACCCACAACACCACCTTGTCAAGGCACAATGGAGATTAGGGAGCTGGAAATGGATGAGAGCTGCACATTCTGTCACTCCCAGCATGGGTTGCAAGTTTACCCACACTGGGCAGGGATCGAATACAGTGTTACTGAGCAATGCATTGGGGCGGTGTACACAGTCCTACATGCTGGGAGGGTAACTGCTCTTGGTTTACAGATGAGTTCACGGTGATCACTGCACAGGTCGCTGTGCTAGTCAGACTATCTGGTTGAAGTTTATAGATACTGCAATGATGTTGTTTTTTGTAACTCCTTATGCTGGTTGGATGTTTGTTTCAGGTTCACACATTAGTGCCCTACTGCGGTATGCACAGCTCCCCGTGCTGGACAGATATCTAGTCTGGGTTAAAAGATCAATGCACTGCTGTGGTCTGCACTTCTCCCGGAGCTGGACAGATATCTCGTCCGGGTTTATAGATCAATGCACTGCTGTGGTCTGCACAGCTCCCCGTGCTGGAAAGATGTATGGTCTGGGTTTATCGATTAATGCCCTGATCTGATCTGTGCAGTGTTCCACTCTGGACAGATTGCTGGATTGTATTGACCAGTGCAATGGATGAATCTGTACAGATTGCTGGGTTGTACTGAGCAGTACACTGGCCTGGTCTGCACAGTGTTCCACGGTGAACAGATATCTAATCTGGGTTGATGGTGTCTGGGCTGGTTCTGTGAGGTGTATTGAGAATGTGGCATATCTAGCCATTTCAGCTGATCTGGCAATGCCTTTAGTTCCCATTCCTGTGATTGGACCCTCCGTCTCTCACCCTATTAATGTTACCGTGTGTCCAGGCACAGTACATCATGTTGGTGGGGTGGGTAGAGGGGTAAGGTGATGGACAGGTTAAGGAGTTCCCCGGAACGTTCTGTCCCCAACTTTCTATAACTGACATTCCCCGGAACGTTCTGTCCCTGACATTGTTTGTGAACAGCCGGACGTCATTGAATTGAACAAACGATAAGATCCCGAGGGAAGAGATCCCGTTCCAGAGAGAAGGAGTCACTGTTCCGAAGGCCCCTCAGGCAGTTAAAGGTGTGAATACGTTTTCCCTGTGTTTACATTTCTTCATCACACAGGATCGAACACAATTTAGACCAAAAGACAGAAATTCCCAAACTCCGTTTGTCTTCAGGAAACTGAGAGAGAATCCTTTAGGACAGCAACGTTCACACCCTCCGCATTAGGAACTGGGAAGGAGTGACCTGTGTCTGCTCTCGACTGATCGAGTGTGTGGAAATGTTCCAGAAACCATCTGTCCTTATGGATGTGTCTCTGTGTGTTTGGGGAGGAAGGGTTTCTTGTAATTTCTATCACATTTTTGTCAGTAATTCAGACCTTCCCATTAGGTATTCCAGCTGTAATTATTTTAATAAATCCCTGAATACAGGGGCACATTTGAAATCTCACTGGGTCCCCGATCAAACGGGACCCTTTGCCTCCAGGCACATGGATAATGGGTTTGTTTTCCTTCCTCACAGTTAACGTAGTGACAATCTACGTCCTACTTTATAAAGATTGTGGATTGTCTCCATGTGTCAGACGTTACCTGGGGGCCATGGCAGCGGCGGATCTCCTGGTCATTATCCTCGACCTGATACTGAGACACATTCCCATTGTTTATCGGGAACAGTTTTATTTCCTGAGGGAGTCCGTCCCCGTGTGTAATATCCACGCCGTCCTGCTTTATGCAGCCACTGACTGCTCTGTCTGGTTCACTGTCACTTTAACCTTTGATCGGTTTGTGGCCATTTGTTGCCAGAAGCTGAAAAGTAAATATTGCAGTGAGAAAACGACGGCTGTGGTTCTGGGAGCAGTGACTGTGCTGAGCTGTTTAAAGAACATTTTCTGGTATTTTATGCTCACGGCTCGGTATGGGCTGTGGAATGGACCCTGGTTTTGTGATGTAACAGTCGCAGTTGGATCCTCCAGTGTCTGGGTCACAATCGAGTCCCTCCACCACATTCTAACCCCGTGTGTCCCATTTCTCCTGGTTCTGCTGCTCAATGTTCTCACCGTCAGACACATTGTAGTGACCAGCAGAGCCCGCAGAAGACTCCGCGCTCACACCAATGGGGACGCTCAGTCTGACACTGAAATGAGAAACCGAAAAAAATCCATCATTTTACTGTTTGTTATCTCGGCCAATTTCATCCTGTTATGGTCAACGTTAATGCTGTATTCTATATGGCACCGGATGTATTATTTAGTGGGTACCCCTGTGTATCTCCATGACTTGGTGCGGGAATTGGGCTTCATGCTGCAGCTCCTCAGTTGCTGCACAAACACCGCGATCTATGCCGTGACCCAGACTAAGTTCAGGCAGCAGCTGAAGAATGTGTTGAAATATCCCTTCTTCCAAATCCATCCATCAATCAAATTCCCTCATTAATCACACCATCTGGGATTTTCTCATTTCAGTTCAGTGTTTCAGCGATGGAGTAGCCTGTCACAACTCAGGGGCCAGTGAGAAAAGGCACCATCCCACTGACTGTATCCATCACTTCCATTTATAAACAATAAAAATGTTCTTTAAAGTATGCGAGCAGCAGAGTGACCGATGTTGTTGCGTGTCCTTGTGTTGGAGAAGCTGAGCTGGAGAGAGACAGACTCAGCCCCAAGTCCTGGTCCTCAGGGAAGTGGAGGGCACCACGCCTTGAGCTCAGGAGCTGGGTTTAACTCCATCTGTCCCCCCGACTCAAACCTGTCCTCCCCATTTCTCTCGCCTCCTCTTTCCCCTCATTTCTCTCCCTGTCTCTCACTGCAAACACTTCCTCTCTCACCACGTCAGGGGGAAAGGGAAGAACCAGGGACACAGAGTGAATCAGACAGAGTGGGAGGGATGGAGGGGGGAAGAGAGATTCAGTCAATGAGAAACGGAAGAAGTTGAGGAGAGAGAGCGAGAGGAGGGGTGGGCGGGCGAGAGAGGGAGAGAGTGCGAGCGAGAGAAGGGGGAGAGAGAGGGCGAGAGGAAGAGAGAGGGACAGAGGGCAAGAGAGGGGGGCGGGCGAGAGAGGAAGAGGGGGAGAGAGGGCGAGAGAGGCAGAGAGGACGAGAGAGGGAGAGAGAGGACGAGAGGAAGAGAGGGAGAGAGGGCGAGAAAGGGAGAGACAGCGAGAGAGGGAGAGAGGGAGAGAAAGGGAGAGAGAGGGAGAGAGGCCGAGCGGGCGAAAGAGGGAGAGAGGGTGACAGAAACAGAGAGGGCGAGAGAGGGAGAGAGGGCGAAAGAGGGAGAGAGAGTGAGAGAGGGCGAGAAATGGAGAGAGGGAGAGAGAGGGAGAGAGAGGGAGAGAGGGAGAGAGGGTGAGAGAGTGCGAGAGAGGAAGAGAGGGCGAGAGAGGGCAAGATGGTGAGAGAGAGAGAGAGGGCGATCGAAGAGAGAGGGAGAGAGAAGAGAGAGGGTGAGAGAGGGAGAGAAAGGGGGATAGAGGGCGAGAGAGGGCGAGAGAGCCTGAGAGGGCAAGAGGGCGAAAGAGGCAGAGAGGGCGACAGAGGGAGAGAAGGTGAGAGAGAGGGAGAGAGGGCGAGAGAGGGCAAGACGGCGAGAGAGAGAGAGGGCGAGAGAAGAGAGAGGGCAAGAGAGGGAGAGAGGGCGAGAAAGGGAGAGAGGGCGAGAGAGAGAAAGAGGGAGATAGGGAAAGAGTGAGAGAGGGAGAGAAGGAGAGAGGGCGAGAGAGGGTGAGAGGGCATGAGGGAGAGAGGGCGAGAGAGGGCGAGAGAGGAGAGATGGCGAGAAAGAGAGGGCGAAATGCGAGAAAGAGAGAGAGGGCGATGGAGAGAGAGCGAAAGAGGGAGAGGGGCCGAGAAAGGGAGAGAAGGCGAGAGAGGATTAGAGATGGAGAGAGGGAGAGGGAGGGGGTAGATGAGAGAGGGAGAGAATGAGAGCGAGAGAGGGGGGCAGGCGAGAGAGGGTGGGGGGGAGAGGACCGAAGAGGAGAGAGTTCGAGAGAGGGTAAGATAGCGAGAGGGAGAGATGGCGAGAGAGAGAGAGAGGACGAATAAGGGAGAGAGGGCGAGAGAGAGAGAGAACGAGAGACGGAGAGAGGGTGAGAGAGGGAGAGAGGGTGAGTGAGGGAGAGAGGGCGAGAGAGGGCGAGAGGGCGAAAGAGGTAGATATTGGGTGAGAGAGGGAGAGAGGGCGAGAGAGCTAGAGAGGGAGAGAGGGAGAGAAAGGGAGAGAGGGAGTGAGAGGGAGTGAGGACGAGAGAGGGCGAGAGGGCGAGAGAGAGGGAGAGAGTGCGAGAGAGGGAGAAGCGGCAAGAGAGGGGGAGAGGGCGAAAGAGGGAGAGGGCGAGAGAGGGAGAGGTCGAGAGAGGGAGAGAGGGCGAGAGGACGAGAGGGAGAGAGGTCAAAAGAGGGCGAGAGAGGGCGAGAGGTAGAGAGATGGAGAGCGGGCGAGAGAGGGAGAGTGGGCGAGAGAGGGAACAAGGGCGAGAGAGGGAGAGAGTGAAGGAGAGGGAGAGAGGGCGAAAGAGAGAGAGAGGGCGATAGAGGCAAAGAGAGTGAGAGAGGGCGAGAGGGAAAGAGAGGGAGAAAGGGAGAGAGGGCGAGAAAAGGTGAGAGGATGAAACAGGGAAAGAGGGCGAGAGAGGGATAAACAGCGAGAGAGGGCGAGAGGGCAAGAGAGCGAGAGAGGGAGAGATGGAGAGACGGAGAGAGGGCGAGAGAGGGAGAGAGCAATAGAGAGGGAGAGAGTGCGAGAGAGGGAGAGAGTGCGAGAGAGAGAGAGAGGGCGAGAGAGGGAGAGAGGGCAACAGGGCGGGAGTGAGGGAGAGAGTGCGAGAGAAGGAGAAGCGGTGAGAGAGGGAGAGAGGGCAAGAAAGCGTGAGAGAGGAAGAGAAGGAGAGGGGAGGAGAGAGGGCGAGAGGACGAAAGATGGAGAGAGGGTGAGAGATGGAGAGGGAGCGAGAGAGGGAGAGAGGGCTAGAAAGGTCGAGAGAGGGAGAGAGAGGAAGAGAGGGAGAGAGATGAAGAAAGGGCAGAGGGAGAGAGATGGATAGAGAGCGAGAGGGAGAGTGGGCGAGAGAGGGAGAGAGGGTGAGAGAGAGAACAAGGGCGAGAGAGGAGAGAGGGAAGGAGAGGGAGAGAGGGTGAAATAGGGAGATAGGGCGAAAGAGGCAAAGAGAGTGAGAGAGGGCGAGAGAGAGAGAGAGGGAGAGAGGGCGAGCGAAGGAGAGAGCACGAAAGAGGAAAAGAGGGCGAGAGAGGGATAAACGGCGAGAGAGGGCGAGGGGGCAAGAGAGCGAGAGAGGGGAGATGGAGAGAGGGAGAGAGGGCGAGATAGGTAGAGAGCAATAGAGAGGGAGAGAGTGTGAGAGAGGGACAGACAGTGAGAGAGGGCGAGAAAGCGCGAGAGTGGGAGAGAGGGCAAGAGAGAGACAGTGGGCGAAAGAGGGAGAGAAGGCAAAGTGGGAAAGCGGGTGAGAGAGGGAGAGACGGCGAGGGGGGAGAGTGGGAAAGAGGGCTAGAGAGGGAGAGTGGGCGAAAGAGGGAGAGAGGGCGAGAGAAAGACAGAGGGCGAGAGAGGGACAGAGGGCGAGAGAGGGAAAGAGGGGGAAAGAGGTAGAGAGAGGGCAAGAGATGGAGAGAGGGAGAGAGGGCGAGAGAGGGCAAGAGGGCGAGAGTGAGGGAGAGAGTGCGAGAGAAGGAGAAGCGGTGAGAGAGGGCAAGAAAGCGCGAGAGAGGAAGAGAAGGCGAGGGGAGGAGAGAGGAAGAGAGGACGAAAGATGGAGAGAGGGCGAGAGAGGGAGAGGGAGTGAGAGAGGGAGAGAGGGCGAGAAAGGTCGAGAGAGGGAGAAAGAGGAAGAGAGGGAGAGAGATGGAGAAAGGGCAGAGGGAGAGAGATGGATAGAGAGCGAGAGGGAGAGTGGGCAAGAGAGGGAGAGAGGGCGAAAGAGGGAGAGAGGGCAAAGTGGGAAAGCGGGTGAGAGAGGGAGAGATAGGGAGAGAAAGCAAAAGTGGGAGAGGGCGAGAGAAAGACAGAGGATGAGAGAGGGTGAAAGGGCGAGAGAGGGCGAGAGGGCAAGAGAGGGGGAGAGAAGGCGAGAGAGGGGGAGAGGACGAGAGGGCGAGAGAGGGAGAGAGGGCGAGAGAGGAAGAGAGGGCGAAAGAGTTCGAGATTGGGAGAGAGATGGAAAGAGGGCAAGAGAGTGAGAGAGGGCAAAAGTGGGAAAGTGGGCGAGAGAGGGAGAGAGGGCGAGAGAGGGCGAAAGAGTTCGAGAGAGGGAGAGAGATGGAAAGAGGGCGAGAGGGAGAGAGATGGATATAGAGCTAGAGAGGGAGAGTGGGCGAGAGAGGGTGAGAGGGTGAAAGAGGGAGAGAGGGCAAAAGTGGGAAAGTGGGCGAGAGAGGGAGAGAGGGCGAGAGAGGAAGAGTGGGCGAAAGAGTTCGAGAGAGGTCGAGAGAGGGAGAGTGGGCGAGAGAGGTAGAGAGGGCGAGAGAGAGCGAGAGAGGGAGAGAGGGAGTGAGCACGAAAGAGGAAGAGAGAGGCAGAGAGTACGAAAGAGGGAGAGAGTGCGAGAGTACGAGAGAAGGTGAGAGAGAGGGAGAGAGGACGAGAGAGGGAGAGAGGGTGAGAAAGGGAGAGAGTGCGAAAGATGTAGAGAGGGAGAGAAGGAGAGAAAGTGAGAGAGGTAGTGCGAGGGAGAGAGGGCGCAAGAGGTTGAGAGAGAGGGAGAGAGTGCGAGAAATGGGAGAGACAGTGAGAGAGGGCGTGAAAGGGCGAGAGAGGGAGTGTGGGCGATAAAGCGCGAGAGTGGGAGAGAAGGCGAGAGAGGGTGAGAGGGCGAAAGAGGGCAAGAGAAAGACAGAGGGCGGGACGAGGTGAGAGGGCGAGAGAAGGGAGACGGTGGAAATAGGTAGAGAGAGAGCAAGATATGGAGAGTGGGCGAGAGAGGGAGAGAGGGCGAGAGAGGGAGAGAGGGCGAGAGAGGGAGAGAGGGCGAGAGTGAGGGAGAATGTGCGAGAGAGGGAAACAGTGGCGAGAGAGGAGAGAGGGCAAGAAAGCGCGATAGAGGGAGAGTGGCAGAGAGGGCGAGAGATGTAGAGAGGACAAAAGAGGGAGAGAGGGCGAGAGAGGGAGGGGGACTAGAAAGGCAGAGAGGGCGAGAGAGGGAGAGAGGGCGAGATAGTTCGAGTGAGGGAGAGAGAGAGGAAGAGAGTGAGAGAGATGGAGAGAGGGTGAGAGAGGGTGAGAGGGAGAAAGATGGATAGAGAGCGAGAGAGGGAGAGTGGGCGAAAGACGGCAAGAGGGCAAAAGTAGGAAAGCGGGCGAGAGACGGAGAGAGGTCGAGGGGGGAGAGTGGGCGAGGGGCGAGAGAAGGAGAGAGAGGGAGAGAGGGCGAAAGTGGGAGAGAGGGAAAGAGAAAGACAGCGGGTGAGAGGGCGAGAGAGGGAAGGAGGGCGAAAGAGTTTGAGAGAAGGGAAAGAGGGCGAGAGAGGTCGAGAGGGTGAGAGGGAGAGAGTGAGAGAGGGCAAGAGAGGGAGGGGGCTAGAGAGGCAGGGAGAGCGAGAGAGGGAGAGAGGGCGAGCGCGAGATTGGGCAAAAGAGGGAGAGAGGGTGAATGAAGAAGAGATGGCGGGAGAGGGACAGACGGAGAGAAAGTGCGAGAGAGGGGGAGAGAGGAAGTGAGGGAGAGAGATGTAGAGAGGGCAAGAGGGAGAAAGATGGATAGAGAGCGAGAGAGGGAGACTGGGCAAGAGAGGGAGAGAGGCCAAAAGTGGGAAAGCAGGCGAGAGAGGGAGAGACGGGGAGAGTGGGCGACAGGGCGAGAGAGGGAGAGAGAGGGAGAGAGGGCGAAAGTGGGAGAGAGGGCGAGAGAAAGACAGAGGGCGAGAGAGGGTGAGAGGGCGAGAGAGGGAGAGAGGGAGAAAGAGTTCGAGACAGGGGAGAGAGGGAGAGTGGGCGAGAGAGGGAGAGAGGGCGAGAGAGGGTGAGAGGGCGAGAGAGGATGAGAGGGTGAGAGAGGGCGAGAGGGCAAGAGAGGGAGAGAGGGTGAGAGAGGGGGAGAGGACGAGAGGGAGAGAGGTCAAACGAGGGAGAGTTGGCAAGAGAGGGCGAAACGGTGAGAGAGGGAGAGCGGGTTTGCGAGCAAGGTCGAGAGAGGGATAGAGAGGGAGAATGGGAGAGAGATGGAGAGAGGGCGAGAGAGGGAGAGGGGGCGAAAGTGGGGGAGAGGGCGAGAGAAAGACAGAGGGCGAGAGAGGGTGAGAGTGCGAGAGAGGGAGAGAGGGAGAACGAGTTCGAGAGAGGGGAGAGAGGGAGAGTGGGCGAGACAGAGTGAGAGGGCGAGAGAGGATGAGAGGGTGAGAGAGGGAGGGAGGGTGAGAGAGGGGGAGAGGACGAGAGGGAGAGAGGTCAAACGAGGGAGAGATGGCAAGAGAGGGCGAAACGGTGAGAGAGGGAGAGCGGGTGGGCGAGCAAGGTCGAGAGAGGGATAGAGAGGGAGAATGGGAGAGAGATGGAGAGAGGGCGAGAGAGGGTGAGAGAGGGTGGAAGGAGGAGAGGGCGAGAGAGGGAGAGAGGGCGAAAGAGGCAGAGCGGCCGAAACAGGCAGAGAGAATGAGACAGGGCGAAAGGGCAAAAGAGGGAGAGAGGATGAGAGAGCGAGTGTGGGCGAGAGAGAGGGAGAGATGGAGAAATGGAGAGACGGAGAGAGAACAAAGAGGGAGAGAGGACGAGAGAGGGAGAGATGGCGAGGGGGAGAGAGGGCGAAAGAGGGAGTGAGGGCGAGAGAGGGTGAAAGAGGGAGAAAGGGAAAGAGAGGAAGAGAGGAGAGAAGGGAGAGAGGGAGAGAGGAAGAGAGAGAGGGGGCGAGAGAGGGAGGGGGCTAGAGAGGGAGAGATGGCGAGAAAGGTCGAGAGAGGCATAAAGAGGAAGAGAGGGAGAGAGATAGAGGAAGGGCAGAGGGAGAGAGATGGATAGAGAGCGAGAGGGAGAGTGGGCGAGAGAGGGAGAGAGGGCGAAAGAGGGAGAGAAGGCAAAGTGGGAAAGCGGGTGAGAGAGGGAGAGAGGGCAAGGGGGGAGAGTGGGCAAGAGGGCGAGAGATGGAGAGATAGGGAGAGAAAGCAAAAGTCGGAGAGGGCGAGAGAAAGACAGAGGGTGAGAGAGGGTGACAGGGCGAGAGAGGGAGAGAGGGCAAAAGAGTTCGAGAGAGGGGGAGAGAGGGAGAGAGGGCGAGAGTGGACGAGAGGGTGAGAGAGAGGGTGAGAGGGCGAGAGAGGGAGAGAGGGGGAGAGAAGGTGAGAGGGGGGAGGACGAGAGGGCGAGAGAGGGAGAGAGGGCGAGAGAGAGGATGAGAGGGCGAGAGATGGAGAGAGGGCGAGAGAGGAAGAGAGGGCGAAAGAGTTCAAGAGAGGGAGAGAGATGGAAAGAGGGCGAGAGGGAGAGAGGGCAAAAGTGGGAAAGTGGGTGAGAGAGGGAGAGAGGGCGAGAGAGGAAGAGAGGGCGAAAGAGTTCGAGAGAGGGAGAGAGATGGAAAGAGGGCGAGAGGGAGAGAGATGGATATAGAGCTAGAGAGGGAGAGTGGGCGAGAGAGGGTGAGAGGGCGAAAGAGGGAGAGAGGGCAAAAGTGGGAAAGTGGGCGAGAGAGGGAGAGAGGGCGAGAGAGGTAGAGAGGGCGAGAGAGAGCGAGAAAGGGAGAGAGGGAGAGAGTACGAAAGAGGGAGAGAGAGGCAGAGAGCACGAAAGAGGGAGAGAGTACGAGAGAGGGTGAGAGAGGGAGAGAGTGCGAAAGATGTAGAGAGGGAGAGAGGTAGTGCGAGGGAGAGAGGGCGCAAGAGGGCGAGAGAGAGGGAGAGAGAGCGAGAAATGGGAGAGACAGTGAGAGAGGGCATGAAAGGGCGAGAGAGGGAGTGTGGGCGAGAAAGCGCGAGAGTGGGAGAGAGGGCGAGAGCGGGTGAGAGGGCGAAAGAGGACGAGAGAAAGACAGAGGGCGGGAGGAGATGAGAGGGCGAGAGAAGGGAGAGAGGGGGAAAGAGGTAGCGAGAGGGCAAGATATGGAGAGAGGGCGAGAGAGGGCGAGAGGGCAAAAGGTGGAGAGAGAGAGAGAGGGAGAGAGGGCGAGAGAGGGAGACAGGGCTCGAGAGAGGGCGAGAGGACGAGAGAGAGAGAGAGAGAGGGCGATAGAGTGAGAGAGGAAGAGAGAGGGCGAGAGAGGGAGAGAGAGCAAGAGTGAGGGAGAAAGTGCTAGAGAGGGCAACAGTGGTGAGAGAGGGAGAGAGGACAAGAAAGTGCGAGAGAGGGAGAGAAGGCGAGAAAGTTCGAGAGAAGGGGAGAGCGGAAGTGAGGCAGAGAGAGTGAGAGAGGGCGAAAGGGCAAAAGAGGGAGAGAGGGTGAGAGAGGGAGTGTGGCCGACAGAGAGAGAGGGAGAGATGGAGAAAGGGAGGGAGGGAGAGAGTACAATAAAGGGAGAGAGGACGAGAGAGGGAGCGATGGCGAGGGCGGAGAGAGGGAGTAAGAGGGAGTGAGAGCGAGATAGGGTGAGAGAGGGAGAAAGGTCAAGAGAGGAAGAGAGGAGAGAGAGGGAGAGAGGGCCAGAGAGGAAGAGAGGGAAAGAGGGCAAAAGTGAGAGAGAGGGCAAAAGAGAGAAAGCGAGGGAGAGAGGGCGAAAGAGTTCGAGAGAGGGGAGAGAGGGAGAGAGGGCGAGAGAGGTCGAGAGGGTGAGAGAGGGAGAGAGGGCGAGAGAGGGAGGGGGTCGAGAGAGGCAGAGGGAGCGGGAGAGGGAGAGAGGGCAAGAGAGGGAGAGAGGGCGAAAGAGGGAGAGAGGGCAAAAGTGGGAAAGCGGGCGAGAGAGGGAGAGAGGGCGAGAGGGGGCGAGTGGGCAAAAGAGTTCGAGTGAGGGCGAGAGAGGGATAGAGAGGGCGAGAGAGGGAGTGAGGGCGAGCTAGAGGGTGAGAGGGCAAGAGAGAGCGAGAGAGGGCGAGAGGGCGAGAGAGGGAGACAGGGCAAGAGGGGGAGAGTGGGCGAGAGGGAGAGAGAGGGAGAGAGGGCGAAAGTGGGATAGAGCGCAAGAGAAAGACGGAGGGTGAGAGAGGGTGAGAGGGCGATAGAGGGAGAGAGGGCGAAAGAGTTCGAGAGAAGGGAGCGAGGGAGAGAGGGAGAGAGAGGTCGAGAGGGTGAGAGAGGGAGAGAGGGCGAGAGAGCGAGGGGGGCTAGAGAGGCAGAGACAGCGAGAGAGGGAGAGGGCGAGAGCGTGACAGAGCAAAAGAGGGGGAGACGGTGCATGAGGGAGAGATGGCGAGAGAGGGAGAGGGGGCGAGCAAGTTCGAGAGGGCGAGAGAGGGAGATAGGGCGAAAGAGTTCGAGAGAAGGGAGAGAGGGAGAGAGAGGTCGAGAGGTTGAGAGAGGGAGAGAGGGCGAGAGAGCGAGGGGGGCTAGAGAGGCAGAGAGCGCGAGAGAGAGAGAGGGCGAGAGCGAGACAGGGCAAAAGAGGGGGAGAGGGTGAATGAGGGAGAGATGGCGAGAGAGGGAGAGAGGGCAAGAAAGTTCGAGAGAAGGGGAGAGCGGAAGTGAGGCAGAGAGAGTGAGAGAGGGAGAAAGGACAAAAGAGGGAGGGAGGGTGAGAGAGCGAGTGTGGCCGACAGAGAGAGAGGGAGAGATGGAGAAAGGGAGAGAGGGAGAGAAGACAATAAAGGGAGAGAGGACAAGAGAGGGAGTGATGGCGAGGGCGGAGAGTGGGAGTAAGAGGGAGTGAGGGCGAGATAGGGTGAGAGAGGGAGAAAGGTAAAGAGAGGCAGAGAGAGCGAGAGAGGGAGAGAGGGCGAGAGAGGGAAGGGGTCTAGAGAGGCAGAGAGAGCGAGAGAGGGCGAGAGGGCGAGAGAGGGAGAGAGGGCGAAAGTGGGATAGAGCGCAAGAGAAAGACGGAGGGTGAGAGAGGGTGAGAGGGCGAGAGAGGGAGAGAGGGCGAAAGAGTTCGAGAGAAGGGAGAGAGGGAGAGAGAGGTCGAGAGGGTGAGAGAGGGAGAGAGGGCGAGAGAGCGAGGGGGGCTAGAGAGGCAGAGAGAGCGTGAGAGGGAGAGAGGGCGAGAGCGAGACAGGGCAAAAGAGGGAGAGAGAGGGTGAATGAGGGAGAGAGGGCGAGAGAGGGAAGGGGTCTAGAGAGGCAGAGAGAGCGAGAGAGGGAGAGAGGGCTAGAGCGAGATAGGGCAAAAGAGGGAGAGAGGGTGAATGAGGGAGAGATGGCGAGAGAGGGAGAGAGGGCGAGAAAGTTCTAGAGAGGGGGAGAGCGGAAGTGAGGCAGAGAGATGGAGATAGGGCAAGTGGGAGAAAGATGGATAGAGAGTGAGAGAGGGTGACTGGGCAAGAGAGGGAGAGAGGGCGAAAGAGGGAGAGGGCAAACGTGGGAAAGCGAGGGAGAGAGGGCGAGAGGGGGCGAGTGGGCGAGAGGGCGAGTGAGGGAGAGAGTGGGAGAGAGAGGGCGAAAATGGGAGAGAGGGCGAGAGAAAGACAGAGGGCAAGAGAGGGTGTGAGGGCGAGAGAGGGAGAGAGGGCGACAGAGTTCGAGAGAGGGGAGAGAGGGGGAGTGGGCGAGAGAGGTCGAGAGGGTGAGAGACGGTGAGAGGGCGAGAGAGGGAGAGAGGGTGAGAGGGCAAGAGAGGGAGAGAGGGTGAGAGAGGGGGAGAGGACTAGAGGGAGAGAGGTCAAAAGAGCGAGGGAGGGCAAGAGAGGGTGAAACGGTGAGAGAGGGAGAGCGGGCAGGCGAGCAAGGTCGACAGAGGGATAGAGAGGGAGAATGGGAGAGAGAAGGAGAGAGGGTGACTGGGAGAGAGGGCGAGAGAGTGAGAGAAGGCAAATGAGGCAGAGCGGCCGAAAGAGGCAGAGAGAGCGAAGAGGGCGAAAGGGCAAAAGATGGAGAGAGGGTGAGAGAGCGAGTGTGGCCGAGAAAGAGAGAGGGAGAGATGGAGAAAGGGAAAGAGGGAGAGAGTACAATAGAGGTAGAGAGGACGAGAGAGGGAGCGATGGCGAGGGCGGAGAGAGGGAGTAAGAGGGAGTGAGGGCGAGATAGGGTGAGAGAGGGAGAAAGGTCAAAAGACGAAGAGAGGAGAGAGAGGGAGAGAGGAGAGAGGGCCAGAGAGGAAGAGAGGGAAAGAGGGCAAAAGTGAGAGAGAGGGAAAAAGAGAGAGACAGAGGGCGCGCGAGGGAGAGAGAGCGAGAGAAGGTGACAGGGCGAAAGAGTTCGAGAGAGAGGAGAGAGGGAGAGAGGGGAGAGAGGTTGAGAGGGTGAGAGAGGGAGAGAGAGCGAGAGAGCTAGGGGGTCTAGAGAGGCAGAGAGAGCGAGAGAGGGAGAGAGGGCTAGAGCAAGGCAGGGGAAAAGACGGAGAGAGGGTGAATGAGGGAGAGATGGCGAGAGAGGGAGAGAGGGCGAGATATTTCGAGAGAGGGGAGAGCGGAAGTGAGGCAGAGAGACGGAGAGAGGGCAACTGGGAGAAAGATGGATAGAGAGTGAGAGAGGGAGACTGGGCAAGATGGGATAAAGGGTGAAAGAGGGAGAGAGGGCAAAAGTGGGAAAGCGGGCCAGAGAGGGAGAGAGGGCGAGAGGGGGCGAGTGGGTGAAAGAGTTCGAGTGAGGGCGAGAGAGGGATAGAGAGGGGGAGAGCTGGCGAGAGAGAGGGTGAGAGGGCGAGAGCGAGAGAGCGAGAGAGGGCGAGAGGGCGAGAGAGGGAGACAGGGCAAGAGGGGGAGAGTGGGTGAGAGGGAGAGAGAGGGAGAGAGGGCGAAAGTGGGAGAGAGCGCAAGAGAAAGACGGAGGGTGAGAGAGGGTGAGAGGGCGTTAGAGGGAGAGAGGGCGAACGAGTTCGAGAGAAGGGAGAGAGGGAGAGAGGGAGAGAGAGTTTGGGAGGGTGAGAGAGGGAGAGAGGGCGAGAGAGCGAGGGGGCCTAGAGAGGCAGAGAGCGCGAGAGAGGGAGAGAGGGCGAGAGAGGGAGAGAGGGCTAGAGCGAGATAGGGCAAAAGAGGGAGAGAGGGTGACTGGGAGAGAGGGCGAGAGAGCGAGACAGGGCAAAAGAGGGGGAGAGGGTGAATGAGGGAGAGATGGCGAGAGAGGCAGAGAGGGCAAGAAAGTTCGAGAAAAGGGGAGAGCGGAAGTGAGGCAGAGAGAGTGAGAGAGGGAGAAAGTGCAAAAGAGGGAGAGAGGGTGAGAGAGCGAGTGTGGCCGACAGAGAGAGAGGGAGAGATGGAGAAAGGGAGAGTGGGAGAGAATACAATAAAGGGAGAGAGGACGAGAGAGGGAGCGATGGCGAGGGGGGGAGAGGGCGTAAGAGGGAGTGAGGCGAGATAGGGTGAGAGAGGGAGAAAGGTCAAGAGAGGAAGAGAGGAGAGAGAGGGAGAGAGCGAGAGAGGGCCAGAGAGGAAGAGAGCGAAAGAGGGCAAAAGTGAGAAAGAGAGCAAAAGAGAGAGAAAGAGGGCGAGCGAGGGAGAGAGGGCGAGAGATGGTGAGAGGGCGGAAGAGTTCGAGAGAGGGGATGGAGGGAGAGAGGGCGAGAGAGATCGAGAGGGTGAGAGAGGGAGAGAGGGCGAGAGAGGGTGTGGATCTAGAGAGGCAGAGAGAGCGAGAGAGGGAGAGAGGGCTAGAACGAGATAGGGCAAAAGAGGGAGAGAGGGTGAATGAGGGAGCGATGGCGAGAGAGAGAGAGAGGGCGAGAAAGTTCGAGAGAGTGGGAGATCGGAAGTGAGGCAGAGAGATGGAGATAGGGCAAGTGGGAGAAAGATGGATAGAGAGTGAGAGAGGGAGACTGGGCAAGAGAGAGAGAGAGGGCTAAAGAGGGAGAGAGGGCAAAAGTGGCAAAGCGAGGGAGAGAGGGCGAGAGGGGGCGAGTGGGCGTGAGGGCGAGAGAGGGAGAGAGGGGGAGAGAGAGGGCGAAAATGGGAGAGAGGGCGAGAGAAAGACAGAGGGCAAGAGAGGGTGTGAGGGCGAGAGAGGGAGAGAGGGCGACAGAGTTCGAGAGAGGGGAGAGGGGTGAGTGGGCGAGAGAGGTCGAGAGGGTGAGAGAGGGTGAGAGTGCGAGTGAGGGAGAGAGGGTGAGAGGGCAAGAGAGGGAGAGAGGGTGAGAGAGGGGGAGAGGACTAGAGGGAGAGAGGTCAAAAGAGGGAGAGAGGGCAAGAGAGGGTGAAACGGTGAGAGAGGGAGAGCGGGCAGGCGAGCAAGGTCGACAGAGGGATAGAGACAGAGAATGGGAGAGAGATGGAGAGAGGGTGACTGGGAGAGATGGCGAGAGAGTGAGAGAAGGCGAAAGAGGCAGAGCGGCCGAAAGAGGCAGAGAGAGCGAGAGAGTGCGAAAGGGCAAAAGAGGGAGAGAGGGTGAGAGAGCGAGTGTGGGCGACAGAGAGAGAGGGAGAGATGGAGAAAGGGAGAGAGGGAGAGAGTACAATAGAGGGAGAGTGGACGAGAGAGGGAGAGATGGCGAGGAGGGAGAGAGGAAGAGAGGGAAAGAGGGCAAAAGTGAGAGAGAGGGCAAAAGAGAGAGACAGAGGACAAGCGAGGGAGAGAGGCCGATAGAGGGCATGAGGGAGAGAGTGGGAGAGAGGGTGAGAGAGGTAGAGAGGGCGTGGAAGTGCGAGAGAGAGATTGAGGGACAGAGAGGGAGAGATGGCGAAGGAGAGTGAGAGAGGGCGAGAGAGAGAGAGGGCGAGAGAATGCGAGAGATTGCAAAAGAGGAAGAGAGAGGGCGAGAGAGTGAGAGAGGGCCAGACAGGGCAAGAAGGCGAGACAGGGAGAGAGGGAAAGAGTGGGTGAGAGGGAAAGAGAGGCAGAGAGGGAGAGAGTGCGAGAGAGGGCGAGAGGGAGAGAGGGAGAGAGTGGCAGGAGAGGGTGAGTGAGGGCGAGAGATGGTGAGAGGGCGAGAGGGCGAATGAGGGAGCGAGGTCGAGAGAGAGAGGGAGAGAGGGCGAAAGAGGGAGAGACTGCGAGAGAGGGAGAGAGTGCGAGAGAGGGAGAGAGGGTGAGAGAGGGCAAGAGGGCGAGAAAGAGAGAGAGAGTGTCAGACAAGGAGAGAAGACGAGAGGGGGCTACAGGGAGAGAGGGCGGGAGAGGGAGAGAGGGCGAGATGACAAGAGGGCAAGAGAGAGAGGGGGCGAGAGAGGGTGAGTGTGGGCGAGAGATGGTGAGAGGGCGAGAGGGCGAATGAGGGAGCGAGGTCGAGAGAGAGAGGGAGAGAGGGCGAAAGAGGGCAAGAGGGCGAGAAAGAGAGAGAGTGTCAGACAAGGAGAGAGGACGAGAGAGGGCTACAGGGAGAGAGGGCGGGAGAGGGAGAGAGGGCGAGATGACAAGAGGGCAAGAGAGAGAGAGAGAAGGTGAAAGAGGGCGTGAGGGCGAGAGAGGCAGATAGAGGGCGAGAGGGAGAGAGGGAGAAAAGGCGAGACAGGGCGAGAGAGAAAGAGATAGTGGGAGAGAGAGAGAGGGCGTGAAAGGGAGATGGGGCGAGAGAGGCAGAGAGGGAGAGCGGGTGAGAGGGCAAGAGAGAGTGAGAGAGGGAGAGTGTGCAAGAGAGGAGCGAGAGAGGGAGAGAGGGCGAGAGAGTGAGAGGGTGAGAGAGGATGGGAGAGGGAGAGATGGGGAGAGGGGGAGAGATGGTGAGAGAAAGGGGTTGGGCGAGAGAGGGAGAGAGTGAGAGCGAGGGAGTGGGGCTGAGTCAGAGAGGGAGAGAGGGTGATAGAGGGAGAGAGGGCAAAAGAGGGAGAGAGTGCGAGAGAGGGAGAGAGGGCGAGGGGGGAGAGAGGACAAGAGAGGGAGAGTGGGCGAGAGCCGGAAAGAGGACGAGAGATGAAGAGAGAGAGAGCGGGCGAGAGTGGGAGAGAGGGCGAAAAAGGGCGAGAGGACGAAAGAGGGAGAGAGGGTGAGAGAGGGAGAAATGACGAGAGAAATTGAGAAAGGGCGAGAGAGGGAGCGAGGACGGGAAAGCGCGAGAGTGTGAGATGGGTGAGAAAGGGAGAGAGGCCGAGAGAAAGACAGAGGGCGAGAGAGAGAGAGAGGGCAAGACATGGAGAGTGGGCGAGAGAGGGAGAGAGGGCAAAAGAGGGTGATAGGGCGAGAGTGAGGGAGAGAGTGCGAGAGAGGGAGAAGCGGCAAGAGAGGGAGAGAGGGCAGGAAAGCGCGAGAGAGGAAGAGAGGGAGAGCGGGCAAGAAAGGTCGAGAGAGAGATAGAGAGGGAGAGTGGGAGAGAGATGGAGAGAGGGCAGGAGGAAGATAGGGCGAGAGTGGGAGAGATGGCGAAAGAGGGAGAGAGGGCGAGAGAGGTAGAGAGGGAAGGAGAGGGAGAGAGGGTGAAAGAGGGAGATAGGGCGAAAGAGGCAGAGAGAGTAAGAGAGGGCGAGAGTGCGAGAGAGGTTGAGAGAGGGAGAGAGGGAAAGAGAGGGAGAGAGGGCGAAAGAGGCAGAGAGAGTGAGAGAGTGCGAAAGGGCGAAAGAGGGTGAGAGGGCGAGAGAGGGAGTGTGGGCGAGAGAGGGAGAGAGGGCGAGAGAGAGCGAGAGAGGGAGAGATGGAGTGAGGGAGAGAGGGCGAGAGAGGGAGAGAGGGAAAGAGAGGGAGAGAGGGAGAGAGGGCGAAACTGAGAGAGAGGCCAAGAGAGAGAGACAGAGGGCGAGAGAGGTCGAGAGGGCGAGAGAGGTCGAGAGGGCGAGACAGGGAGAGCGGGTGAGAGAATGAGAGAGAGCGAGAGAGGGGGAGAGGACGAGAGAGGGGGAGAGGACGAGAGGGAGAGAAGTCAAAAGAGGGAGAGAGGGTGAGAGAGGGCGAAACGGTGAGAGAGGGAGAGCGGTCGAGAGAGGGTTAGAGAGGGAGGGAGATGGAGAGAAGGTGAGAGAGGATGAGAGAGGGAGAGAAGGCAAGAGAGGGAGAGAGGACGAGAGAGGGAGAAAGGGCGAGTGAGGGAGAGAGGGAAGGAGAGGGAGAGAGGGCGAAAGAGGGAGAGGGTGCGAAAGTAGCAGAGAGAGTGAGAGAAGGCGAGAGGGCGAAAGAGGGAGAGAGGGCGAGACAGGGAGAGAGTACGAAAGAGGGAGAGAGGACGAGAGAGGGAGAGATGGCGAAATAGGGAGTGAGGGCAAGAGAGGGCGAGGGAGGGAGAACGGGGAAGAGAGGGAGAGAGAGGGAGAGAGGGAGAGAGGGCAAGAAAGTGCGAGAGAGGGAGTGAGGGAGAGAGAGGAAGAGAGGGAAGGAGAGGGAGTGAGGGGGAGAGAGGGAGAGGGAGAGCTAGAGACGGCGAGTGAGGGCAAGAGTGCGACAGAGGGAGAGAGGGCACGAGAGGGCGAGGGGCGAGAGAGGGGGAGAGGACGAGAGGGAGAGAAGTCAAAAGAGGGAGAGAGGGCGAGAGAGGGAGAAACGGTGAGAGAGAGTGAAAGGGAAGGAGAGGGAGAGAGGGCGAGAGGGGGAGAGAGCGAGAAAGGGCGAAAGAGGGAGAGAGAGGGAGAGAGATGGAGAGAGGGCAAGAGAGGGTGAGAGAGGGCGAGAGAGAGAGAGGGTAAGAGAGGGTAAGAGGGCGAGACAGGGAGAGAGGGTGAAAGAGGGAGAGAGGGTGAGAGTGGGACAGAGGGCGAGAGAGGGAGAGAGGTGAGAGAGAGTGAAAGAGAAGGAGAGGGAGAGAGGGCGAGAGGGGGAGAGAGCGAGAAAGGGCGAAAGAGGGAGAGAGAGGGAGAGAGATGGAGAGAGGGCAAGAGAGGGTGAGAGAGGGCGAGAGAGAGAGAGGGTAAGAGAGGGTAAGAGGGCGAGACAGGGAGAGAGGGTGAAAGAGGGAGAGAGGGCGAGAGTGGGATAGAGGGCGAGAGAGGGAGAAAGGTGAGAGAGAGTGAAAGGGAAGGAGAGGGAGAGAGCGTGAGAGGGCGAGAGAGGGAGAGAGGGCGAGAGAGGGGGAGAGGACGAGAGGGAGAGAAGTCAAAAGAGGGAGAGAGGGCGAGAGAGGGAGAAACGGTGAGAGAGGGAGAGTGGGCGAGAAAGGTCTAGAGAGGGATAGAGAGGGAGAGAGATGGAGAGAGGGCAAGAGAGGGTGAGAGAGGGTGAGAGAGAGAGAGGGTAAGAGAGGGTAAGAGGGCGAGACAGGGAGAGAGGGTGAAAGAGGGAGAGAGGGCGAGAGTGGGATAGAGGGCGAGAGAGGGAGAGAGGTGAGAGAGAGTGAAAGGGAAGGAGAGGGGGAGAGAGCGAGAAAGGGCGAAAGAGGGAGAGAGGGGAGAGCGGGAGAGAGAGGAAGATAGGGCAAGAGAGGGAGAGAGGGAGAGTGAGAGCAAGGGACGGCGAGAGTGGTCAAGAGGGCGACAGAGGGAGAGAGGGCGAGAGAGGGAGAGAGGGTGAGACAACGAGAGAGGGAGAGAGAGGGAGAGGGCAAGAGAGAGGGGAAGAGGGTGAGGGAGGGAGAGAGGGAGAGAGGGAGAGAGAAGGGGAGAGGAGGAGAGGGAGAGAAGTCAAAAGAGGGAGAGAGGGCGAGAGAGGGAGAAACGGTGAGAGAGGGAGAGTGGGCGAGAAAGGTCGAGAGAGGGATAGAGAGGGCGAGAGAGAGAGAGGGTAAGAGATGGTAAGAGGGCGAGACAGGGAGAGAGGGTGAAACAGGGAGAGAGGGCGAGAGTGGGATAGAGGGCGAGAGAGGGTGAGAGGTGAGAGAGGGTGAAAGGGAAGGAGAGGGAGAGAGGGCGAGAAAGGGCGAAAGAGGAACAGAGGGCGAGAGCGGGAGAGAGAGGAAGATAGGGCAAGAGAGGGAGTGAGGGTGAAAGAGGGAGAGAGGGAGAGTGAGAGCAAGAGACGGCGAGAGAGGTCAAGAATGCGACAGAGGGAGAGAGGGCGAGAGAGGGCGAGAGGGTGAGACAAGGAGAGAGGGAGTGAGCAAGAGAGAGGGAAAGAGGGTGAGAGAGGGAGAGAGAGCGAATGAGGGAGAGAGGGCGAATGAGGGAGAGAGGATGAGGGAGGGAGAGAGGGCTAGAGAGGGAGAGAGGGCGAGAGAGGGAGAGAGGGCGAGAAGGAGAGAAGTGAAAAGAGGGAGAGAGGGCGAGAGAGGTAGAAACGGTGAGAGAGGGAGAGCGGGCGAGAAAGGTCGAGAGAGGGATAGAGAGGGAGAGAGATGGAGAGAGGGGAAGAGAGGGTGAGAGAGGGTAAGAGAGTAAGAGAGGGAGAGAGGGCGAAAGAGGGAGAGAGGGCGAGAGCGGGAGAGAGGGCGAGAGAGGCAGGCAGGTGAGAGAGGGAGAGAAGGAAGAAGAGGGAGGGAGGGCGAAAGAAGGAGAGAGGGCGAAAGAGGGAGAGAGGGCGAAAGTGGGAGAGAGGGCGAGAGAGAGCGAGAGGGGAAGAGATGGAGAGAGTACGAAAGAGATGAGAGAGATAGAGAGGGCGAGAGAGGGAGAGAGGGCGAGAGAGGTAGAGACGGCGAGAGAGGGAGAGAGGGCGAGAGAAGGAGAGTGGGCGAGAGAGGGAGAGTGGGCAAGAGGGCGAGGGAGGGAGAGAGGGTGAGAAAGGGCGAGAGCAGGAGAGAGGGATAGAGGGCGAGCGAGGGAGAGAGGGCAAAAGAGGGAGAGAGAGCGACAGAGGGAGAGAGGGCGAAAGAGGGCAAGAGAAGCAGAGAGGGCAAAAGAGTGAGAGAGGGAGAAAGGGGGAGAGGGGGTGAAAGAGGTCAAGAGAGGGAGAGAGGAAGAGAGAGGGCGAGAAAGGGAGAGAGGTGAGAGAGGGTGAGAGGGAAGGAGAGGGAGAGAGGGTGAAAGAAGGAGAGAGGGCGAAAGAGGCAGAGAGAGTGAGAGAGGGCGAGAGAGCGAGAAAGAGCGAAAGAGGGAGAGAGGGCGGGAGCGGGAGAGAGGGCGAGAGAGGGAGAGAGGGAAGGAGAGGGGGAGAGGGCGAGAGAGGGAGAGAGAGGAAGATAGGGCAAGAGAGGGAGTGAGGGTGAAAGAGGGAGAGTGAGAGAAACAGACGGCGGGAGAGGTAGAGAGAGCGAGATGGCGAGACAAGGAGAGAGGGAGAGAGAGGGAGTGAGGAAGAGAGAGGGAAAGAGGGTGGGAGAGGAAGAGTGGGAGAGAGGGCGAAAGAGGGAGAGAGGGCGAGAGCGGAAGAGAGGGCGAGAGAGGCAGGCAGGTGAGAGAGGGAGCGAAGGAAGAAGAGGGAGGGAGGGCGAAAGAAGGAGAGAGGGCGAAAGAGGCAGAGAGAGTGACAGAGGGCGAATGAGGGAGAGAGGGCAAGAGAGGGAGAGACGGCAAGAGAGGGAGAGAGGGAAGGAGAGGGAGAGAGGGCGAAAGAGGGAGAGAGGGCGAAAGTGGGAGAGAGGGCGAGAGAGAGCGAGAGGGGAAGAGATGGAGAGAGTACGAAAGAGATGAGAGAGATAGAGAGGGCGAGAGAGGGAGAGAGGGCGAGAGAGGTAGAGACGGCGAGAGAGGGAGAGAGGGCGAGAGAAGGAGAGTGGGCGAGAGAGGGAGAGTGGGCAAGAGGGCGAGGGAGGGAGAGAGGGTGAGAAAGGGCGAGAGCAGGAGAGAGGGATAGAGGGCGAGCGAGGGAGAGAGGGCAAAAGAGGGAGAGAGAGCGACAGAGGGAGAGAGGGCGAAAGAGGGCAAGAGAAGCAGAGAGGGCAAAAGAGTGAGAGAGGGAGAAAGGGGGAGAGGGGGTGAAAGAGGGCAAGAGAGGGAGAGAGGAAGAGAGAGGGCGAGAAAGGGAGAGAGGTGAGAGAGGGTGAGAGGGAAGGAGAGGGAGAGAGGGTGAAAGAAGGAGAGAGGGCGAAAGAGGCAGAGAGAGTGAGAGAGGGCGAGAGAGCGAGAAAGAGCGAAAGAGGGAGAGAGGGCGGGAGCGGGAGAGAGGGCGAGAGAGGGAGAGAGGGAAGGAGAGGGGGAGAGGGCGAGAGAGGGAGAGAGAGGAAGATAGGGCAAGAGAGGGAGTGAGGGTGAAAGAGGGAGAGTGAGAGCAACAGACGGCGGGAGAGGGAGAGAGAGCGAGATGGCGAGACAAGGAGAGAGGGAGAGAGAGGGAGTGAGGAAGAGAGAGGGAAAGAGGGTGGGAGAGGAAGAGTGGGAGAGAGGGCGAGAGAGGGAGAGTGGGCGAGTGGGCCAGAAAGAGAGAGTGCGAGAGAGGGAGAGAGGGCGAATGAGGGAGAGAGGATGAGCGTGGTTGAGAGGGCTAAAGAGGGAGAGAGGGCGAGAGAGGGAGAGAGGGCGAGAGAGTGTGAGCGGGCGAGAGAGGGACAGAGGGCAAGAGAGCAGGAGAGAACGAGAGGGAGAGAAGTCAAAAGAGTGAGAGAGGGCAAGAGAGGGAGAAACGGTGAGAGAGGGACAGTGGGCGAGAAATGTCAAGAGAGGGATAGAGAGGGAGAGAGGTGGAGAGAGGGCGAGAGAGGGTGAGAGAGGGTAAGAGGGCAAGAGAGGGAGGGAGGGCGAAAGAGGGAGAGAAGGCGAGAGAGGGAGAGAGAAGGAGAGAGGGCGAGACAAGGAGAGACGGAGAGAGAGGGAGTGAGGAAGAGAGAGGAAAAGAGGGTGAGAGAGGGAGAGAGGGCGAGACAGGGAGAGTGGGCGAGCGGTCCAGAGAGAGAGAGTGCAAGAGAGGGAGAGAAGGCGAATGAGGGAGAGAGAATGAGCGAGGGTGAGAGGGCTAGAGAGGAAGAGAGGGTGAGAGAGGGAGAAACGGTGAGAGAGGGAGAGTGGGCGAGAAAGGTCGAGAGAGGTATAGAGAGGGCGAGAGATGTCGAGAGTGGGCGAGAGGGTGAGAGAGGGCGAGAGAGAGAGAGAGGGTAAGAGAGGGTAAGTGGGCGAGACAGGGAGAGAGGGTGAAAGAGGGAGAGAGGGCGAGAGTGGGATAGAGGGCGAGAGAGAGAGAGGTGAGAGAGGGTGAAAGGGAAGGAGAGGGAGAGAGGCGAGAGGGGGAGAGAGGTGAGAGAGGGTGAAAGGGAAGGAGAGGGAGAGAGGCGAGAGGGGGAGAGAGCGAGAAAGGGCAAAAGAGGGAGAGAGGGCGAGAGCGGGAGAGAGAGGAAGATTGGGCAAGAGAGGGAGTGAGGGTGAAAGAGGGAGAGAGGGAGATTGAGAGCAAGAAAAGGCGAGAGAGGTCAAGTGTGCGACAGAGGGAGAGAGGGCGAGAGAGGGCGAGAGGGTGAGACAATGAGAGAGGGAGAGAGAGGGAGTGAGCAAGAGAGAGGGAAAGAGGGTGAGAGAGGGAGAGAGGGCGAATGAGGGAGAGAGGATGAGGGAGGGTGAGAGGGCTAGAGAGGGAGAGAGGGCGAGAGAGGGAGAGAGGGGGTGAGAGGGCGAGAGATGGAGAGAGGACGAGAGATTGGGAGAGGACGAGTGGGAGAGAAGTCAAAAGAGGGAGAGAGAGCAAGAGAGGGAGAAACGGTGAGAGAGGGAGAGCGAGCGAGAAAGGTCGAGAGAGGGATAGAGAGGGAGAGAGGTGGAGAGAGGGCGAGTGAGGGTGAGAGAGGGTAAGAGGGCAAGAGAGGGAGGGAGGGTGAAAGAGGGAGAGAAGGCGAGAGAGGGAGAGAGAAGGAGAGAGGGCGAGACAAGGAGAGAGGGAGAGAGAGGGAGTGAGGAAGAGAGAGGAAAAGAGGGTGAGAGAGGGAGAGAGGGCGAGCGGGCCAGAGAGAGAGAGTGCAAGAGAGGGAGAGAAGGCGAATGAGGGAGAAAGGGAGAGAGAGGGTGAGAGGGCTAGAGAGGGCGAGAGGGCGAGAGAGTGGGAGAGGACGAGAGGGAGAGAAGTCAAAAGAGGGAGAGAGGGCGAGAGAGGGAGAAACAGTGAGAGAGGGAGAGCGGGCGAGAAAGGTCGAGAGAGGGATAGAGAGGAAGAGAGAGGGTGAGTGAAGGCTAGAGAGAGAGAGGGTGAGAGAGGGTAAGAAGGCAAGAGAGGGAGAGAGGGCGAAAGAGGGAGAGAGGGCGAGAGCATGAGAGAGGGCGAGAGCGGGAGAGAGGTGAGAGAGGGAGAGAGGGAAGGAGAGGGAGAGGGGGCGAAAGAGGGAGAGAGAGGGAGTGAAGACGAAAGTGGGAGAGTGGGCGAGAGAGAGCGAGAGGGGGAGAGATGGAGAGAGTACGAAAGAGGGAGAGAGGATGAGAGAGGAAGAGAGGGCGAGAGAGGG